>NC_143571.1:9975833-10278611 GCF_054136105.1 Typopeltis vanoorti
GTATTTAGAAGAGTCATCTGGAAAGCTGTAAATACTTTTTTTAACTTAAACATAACAACTGCGCATATGTTTTTGGTAAGTGTAATTCTAATACTGAATAGTTTTTTTCCATAAGAATAATCATAGGGTATATATTAGAGTATCAACATGGATACATTAGCGATTTTTTTATGTCTTATGTGTGTGTGTTTAAGGGACACCAGTACATAATTAATTATTCAGAAAAACTCGAAACACGACACCCAGCACGACTTTCTCTAAGAATTCTCACGCTTTAACAGGAAAGAAATACCCAAAATGTATTGGAAAATTAGTACAACCACCTATAGAAGAAAAAAATTATTTATTGAACTTTAAGATCGTACTTTAGACAAATCAAAATATTCGGATGAATTATGAATAAAATATGAACTTGATTAGAATATGAATATAGAAGAAAATAAGGATTAACTATGGGGAAAAAAAGTGTGTTTCAGTTACATTAGTATATATAATTAAATTATTCAGAAAACCTACTTCACGTCACGATTCCTTATCTGATCTTGATCTGGTCAGAAGTGTCCCACCAATCAGACACGAACCCTTATCTCTAATATATCTTCGTTTCCATTCAAAACAATGTCACTTATTTACAAATAACAAATGACGTCATGACCCTTATCTTATCTTGATCTTCATCTGGTTCAAAGTGTCCCACCAATCACAACACGAATGCTTATCTCTATTATCACCCATAATGCCATACGCGAATCAAAACACAACAACTGAAGCCATTGACACATATGCCCACAGGGAAATTCCAAACTCGTGACGTCACACACAAAGACGTCATCAACCAATCACGTCACGATTACTTATCTTATCTTGATCTTGTCAGAAGTGCCTACCATTCTACTAACCAGAAGTTTAGATGTCTCTAGGATAGACGTCTAAACTTCTGGTTAATGGTAGAATAAAGAGCTGCACAGTCTCGATTAGTATAGAATGGAAACTGAACACGTCAAACCTCAACCATTGCAATCAACAGCACAAGCTGCAGTGGTCTAAAGAACATTGTGATTGAGCTGTAGTCCGTGATGTGAGCAACAAATCACAGTGCACCATTTTATGATCAAATAAGTATGGATATGGTGATTGCCTGGAGAATGCCTTATGCATAATTCCACAACTGTGAAGTTTACCAGCGGAAATTTAATGGTCTGGAGTTATTTCTCCTGCTATGGACTTGGTATATTTGATTGTAGTGCGCAGAAGGATGAAAACACCAATGGATATGCAACACTTCCTTCACGGTGGCAATTTTACGGATTTGGTTCTTTCAATACGAAAAAATCCTGTCAGTATAGAATTCCGGTATCAATCCAGTAAAAACGCCTTGAAGACGTTGAGGCGGTCAACAGTAGTGTGCAGCGAATGAACTTCCTTCAACATTGCCACATGGCGAAGAAAGAGTGATCCTAAATGTAATTTACGTTTACACACCTAAATGCCGGCCTGGTTGGCTGCGGGTTCGAATCCCTCCTAGGCATGGATGTTTGGGATTGTCTTCCACCTTCATACATTCAATCATCCAAGTATAAATGCACTCTCCCAAGACGGACTGGGTCACCATGGGAGAAGTGGAACCAACCCTTCACCCTGTAGTGCAGTGATCGATATCGACCCCCACGGGTCGATAGAACATTGTTAGGGGTCGATAGAAAAATATAAGACATCAATCTACGGGTAATATTTAATTCGGTTAACTTGGATTACCTCCATCCTGAATGACAACGCAATCAAGAGTGAATCGTGGGAACAGTGACATGAATAGGACCTGTAAGATGGAGCAAGATCATGAAAATAGTTACGGAAGTCAATCAAGTAGGCCAAAATGACGTATTTACCAATAAACGGACGTCAAAAAAAAAAGAAGGACGTCAAAAACAAAAACGTATCCCTTTGACGTTAAGCCAATATAATAATATATACTACATTATACATACAATAAACACTAAGTATAAAATAAACAATCTAAAAACTCAAACTCACATAAGCGTCTTTTTTGCTTGTCCTATTATAATTACGTAATAGTAAAATAGAAGAGGTCGATAAAAAGTCAAGAAACTCTTGAAGGGGTCGACGGTCAAAGAAGTTTGGCGACCCCTGCTGTAGTGGGTGGAAAATACAGGTTGATTATCATGCTTTTTTTATATAAATGCACAATATGAATGATATCATACAGTATGGCGGAGGGGGGAAAAAAGTACTAAACTTCGGCATCCCCTTCACTACACGCGCTCTGAGATATGCCGTTTGATTGCCATGCAGATTAATAGAAGAGCACGTGTCGCGTCTACTCCATTACATTTAGCTGCAGCAATGGTGATGACGTTGGAAAAAAAAGACGTTTATTGTGGAGCCTTACTCTCGTTCATACGGAGTTGGGAGAGCAAATGGTTCAAGCCTACAACATGTTTGTGAGCAGTTTGCTCGTCGTTTCCGTGAACGTGCCCCAAGCAATAGACCTTGATAATACACGAAATGTCCAGCTGATGTCCCGACCCTTGTCATCCAAGATGACAGAAAACCTTCACATTGTGCTACGAAACCCACCTTGAAAGACCAGCTGTCCATTTCGAACACGTCATCTATCGTCGTTAATACTTTATTCGACCCAGATTCTACCAATAGTTGTAGATATACATATCATCATGTATAAACATATATTTATTTCTTTGTTAATAAACACGTTTACTCCATAACAGATATCCGTAACAGTTAGTTAGTCAGTGCTGTTTTTTTTTCCTGCCATACTGTACCTTCTGCAGTCAAATCCTCTGTTGAGCGAGAATACGTCCATGAAGATGCTGAGCACTTTAAAACGAAGTAATGCTTTTAAACCGAATTTTTTTTGTTTTTTTAACGATGTAAATCATTTTAATACATTTTGTATTAAAATTATTTAATACAAAAAGGATTTAATTCAGGAAAATTACAAAATACAATAGCAAGGTCGGGTAATGTAAGTTTACTCACGTTTTAAGAATAAAACTTTGCAAAATAAAAAGTCCCTTCCCCATTATGTTGGTCCGTTTCCACTTTAAATGCGAAAAATGTATTTGGAGAAAATTTATTAGGTTACAAAATTCAAAATCCCGGAGTTGGGAAAATTTCAAAAGAAATTTAGGGAAAATTTTTGATCAGTCGAGATGGAGGGTAGACACGTGCTGTAGTAGTGTTGGACGAGGCAGCTCTATATTTTCTTCGCTACATGGACTTACTGAGTAGAGAGAGAGAAGAATAACTCTTAATGCGGGTACGCTCGTTTTTCAAATCCTTTCCTCTTTTTCAGAAATGTGGCATAAATGTAGCTATTTTTGATGCTTCTGCAAGTGCTTCCTGAATATTACAGGAAGCGGGTTTGGTGTGTGTTTAAAATGCCGGTAAATGGCCGATGCGACATTGCGCTATTTGTATACGACACAAGGGAGCGACTTCAACTGCAATATCTTTCTATTTGCTTGGCATTTCGGTTATTTCACCGAAATGTGACGCTGGAAGTTTCCTCCACTGTTCTTCCCTAGATGTTGTATGTATTATCTTTATTTTTCCTCTACTGGGAGATCTTTCGTTCTTTGCTCTTTCTTAAAGAAGTGCAAGTGAGCCGAGAATAGATCTCGAATCCTGTTATTGACAGTGTAAATCTCGTTCATAATTCACCGAACATCCAAGTTCGGTAAACAGTACTATGCCTGCTGACTCTCACAAAATACGCAGTGCTGCTGCTGCTCTTATCAAGGATGAGCTTCCGTGAATTTATTTTCAAGTTCCGTTTTTATATATTTCTTAATAAGGGACTGGAGGAAAGAGTGATAATAGCCGATTAGGAAATGATAGGACTTACAGTTATCTTATTACAGATCTTATTTTCTAATGATAGCACTTACAATAAGATTATTGTAGATGAAATAGCAGAAACACGTGCGAAATAAAACTCCATTCAAGGAAATATCGGCCATCTTTGTAATTATTGGCAACTTTGGCGAGCCAGAATTAAGTCTTGTTAAAAAGAAAGATAAATGTGCTTTTCTTACGAAGCAAGAAAACTGATATTCGTGTATACAGAAATTGAAATTTCTCATATAGGTTACGAGCATTACGATAGGATATAGTACTTGGTCCACCTTTGCGAGAGTTTGTCTGGTGTTGCGCTGCATGCAAAACAACGATTCAAAAGGACAATGATTTTGCATTTTTTATAATCCTTTCAATAAAAAAAAACAACACTAAACGAAATTACAGTAACCTGAAAACTGATTAAAAATGATAAACTGCAGAATAGTGCACAATTGTTTTTGCACTTGTATGTTTAATAAATGTCTTCATTATAACATACATTAAGTGGGGAAAACATAAAGGTTGACACTTTGTATTTCGTTCATTAAACGATTTTTGTTATTGAGCACAAGTTTAGGTTTCGTAGCTGGCTCATTTTCTTGCTGCCATTTTGAACTATAATTCAATCAGTATCGTTGGTTCGAATCCCGTCAAAAATGCGAAAACCTTTTCAAGGATTCTTTCCACCGAAAGTGGGTTACCATTCTCATACGGAAGGTGGAACAGGTTCTCCCGCAAAACAGGCAACCCGACAAGAAGAACATTCGCAATTAACACAAACAAAATGCTAGCCTTGATTGCTTCGGTCGTAATGCTAAAGTAACAGCCGACATTTTGATGATATTTCGCGATAAATCAATTTTTTAAAAAATTCAGTTTGCTGGAGGATAAAAATTAAAAACCAACGTAAGTATCTTTCGAAACTATTAGGATACCAACAACGTACTTATTGGAAAGAGCGTTAGAAATAGATGCATCCGTTTATCCGGAATGAACTAGATGACTGAGAATTCCGAACAATCCAAGCAGAACCTGACTAAGTTTAGATTACATCCTAAATTGGAATACCAAATGAGATCCTAAAATAGTAATTATTATTTTTTAAAAACGTTAAATAAAGAATTCGACAATGCAAACTGAATGACTATGGAGAAAGAATACCATTCAAGATTCTTGGGAACAGATGCGTCAAGAAAAGAATGCGAAGAACAAGAAGCAGTTGTAATTCCATTGAATTGAATGCAGACGTGTGTGCACCGTTCCTTATGGCTTTTCGCAGTCGAGAATGATCTTACGTTTACGTGAAATGGGGTGTAATGAGCTTATCGGTCGATTGAGAGTCAAATGCAACAAAAGAAAAACGCTATTAAAGATATTTTTTTTCTCGTTCCCAGGGGTGTTTAAGTTTCATAGCAAGGCGGATTCTGCTTCATCTGTCTGGACCATTTCGTAATGAAATGTCAGCAGACATGTCCACCTTCACGTAAAACAGAGTTTGACGTGCTCCGAGAAACTTCCTGGTTGTAGCACTGTCGTATTAATTCCACCTGCCAGCCGTCAGATTGCTCGTGAAGCGGGTAATTCCTGTAACGGATCCCAACTGTCAGAAGTCGGGGACTGTGTGATGTATTGAATCTCGACATAATAATCACGGACTCGAGCGGGACTTTTATTTGTCCGATTTGCTGAGTCGCAATGGCGAACATACAAGAAAGAAAGGAGTCGACAGCGTGACAGTTGGCCGACACGAATGTCGGTCAACTGTGAAGCTGCTTCATTTAGGTTTGTAGTTCATCTCTCTACTCTGCGTATCAAGAGGATGTGCGCGATTATCGTGTGGTCGCTTGATGAATTTAAAACCCTCAAATTCATTTGAAGAATTAGACTTTTTTTTTGTTGCAGACCAGGTAATGAATGAGAAAGAGATTAAAAAAAAATAATGCGGTATATGTGGCACAGCTAATTAATGAACATTTTAATAATAATGATTGTAATCTCTCTTGGGGTTTACATAGAGCGTTTTGTGATGTAACCCCAAACGCCCCCCTCCCCCCTCCATGAGTGGAGGGGTGCCGTTTCTAATCTTACAACAAAATGGTATAACTTACTGCTTGCTGGTAATAAGCAATTTAAAATTCCATTTTGACATTCGAAATCAACTTCCTCTTCAATTGCTTCCAGTTTTCTTTAGTGGAAAATAAAATATTTTAACGAGCGAATGGTAAAAACAAGCCTTTTAAGAAGGAATTTGAAAATAGTTTCTGTTAATTTCGGTGTCACATAAATTGAGCAAGAGTGTATTTTTCAAAATTTATATTAGCTAGAAGCAGAATTTCGATAGAACATTAATTGTTGTTCGTTACAATTTCGTTTTAGAAGATTCTTGCTATTTAAAAAAATATTCTTGTAAAAAAAAATATATTGGAATAACTTAAAGTTCAAAACGACCGCACAAACAATCGTTTTCGAACATGAATAATATACTTGCCTCATAACCTTAATCCCAATTTGTCACTGTGGAAATGCCTTATTGCTTATAAAGAACTGTAAGGACAGTATTACTTCAGACTCAAGCTACAACAAACGAGTAGTGAGGCTTGGATTGTTCATCTCGCATTGCTGTTTATCACAAAACTTGTAGCTTCTTTCGTTCGTTTATTTATTCTTTGTGTAAAACGACCAAACTTGATTAGGAGATGAATCGAGACTTTGGTTGGCCATTTGTCTGAGGGAGGAATTTCACAGACACGAGAAGAGGAACCAATGGATATCAGGCAGGAATAACGCAAAGACGATATTATGGAAAGTGACTAACAACAACTAGCCCTGAAAATGGACACATCTGTAATGTCGACTCCACACTCTGTTAGCATTGCGGGCTAGGATGACTTATGCGGCAGCAGTTTGGAGAGTCGCATTGGCGTGTGCCGAAGGTGCCCACGTAGAGCCATTAGTGGCAGTTACAACTACTTAACCGAGGCCTGAGATAGATGACGATTGCAGGTAAATAGTAGGCTGAACATTCAGTTGATCCAAAAAAAAAAAAAAAAATAGAAGACAAAGAAGAAAAAAGAAACAAAAAAGAATTCTGAGATTGAACCTCTGAGGCCAAGTATGGATATATCTGGGGAATTTGACCATAAAAGATTTATTTACCGTAACTCCAAGTTTCCGCTGTCCCTTGAGCCATGTTATACATCGATCACAGCATGTATAACATGGATGCATGGAAAATATACATTTTCCATGCATGCCTGAAGTCCTCAAGTATTGAGCACTTCCTGCGATTCTGCCTGGATCTCCTCAGTGGTGTCAAAACGACGCCCTTTCAGTCGGAATTTCATCTTGGGAAATAGGAAAAAGTCGCACGGGGAAGGTCAAATGAATAGGGGAGGAGGGACTACTCTCGTGTTTTTGGAAATCAGTAAGTGAGGTGTGGGTGGCATTTTGCAGCAATACGTCTCATGTTCAAAACGTCCGACAAAATGCGTTGATCAGTCCTATGAACTCACAAACATCCTGGATAGAGTTCGCATACAATCTGCAAGCATAGCCTCGCGCACTTTTGTGATGTTTTCGGGTATATTTGTCGACGTCCGTCCGTCCTTGAAGCGTTTGTACCACACAAAAAAAAGTTTTGCTTTGGCTCACCAAACGCTTCCTTAAGCATTCAGTGGATTTCTGCAGCAGTTTTTTTGAGGTTGAAGAAAATTTCGATGCAGATTCTTTGCTCCTTGAAATCGGCCATTTCAGTTGGAGAAGAAAATTGCCAACCCATTAAAACACGATGTTACAAAAACGCAAGTAACCCAAGAACGCAGCCTCTCCGCTTTGATGGCATGCTGATGCACAAAGGGCTTGCCTCTTATATAACGGCGGGAGACCATACTACAACCGGTTCGCTCGCGTTATTCAAATTCCTAGAACTTTGACACCTCGTACATACCACGATAGTTTGTTTTGCGGCCAGTTTATGCTATTTTAAGGACGCTTGCAAATAACAAGAAAGTTTTCAGGCTGGGAATTCTGGGATTAAGAACAAGAAACTTCGATGCGTTTAGTTGTTTATCCCGTTAAAGATGACGGGTTGCTTTTCCCAGCTTGTTGATTTTGATAAACAATAGCGATGGCTGTAGGAGTCCAAAAAGATGGCTCATTTTCAAATTCATTTTTACGAATTACGTAGGATGGTACCATCTTATTTCTCTTGGGTGGGGGAAGCTTCCTCAGAACCATTAAAACAATGAAATAAATTGCGCAGTCTCAAAAGTTAATTTTGAGACTTATTTATGATAGCCGAGTTTATCAAGTAGGGGCTTGTTATAAATTGAGTTGTGGGATAAAATTAAATGAATGTTGCTTGTTATTTTAAATGAAATTCTCTGATAACCACCAACATATTATTCTTCTTATAAGTACTTAATGCTTTCTGTACTTTAATATATAGAAAATATATATTCTACTGAGCCGAATCCCACTGATGTCTGTGCTCTAAGTTCATCTTAACGAAATCCTTGGAGAATTAACGTTTTAATAACATGCGTTCGACAAAGAACGGTGTATATTTTAAAGAAAGATTAGCTCAATGTCAATGGAATCCATGAGCTTCACAAAGAAAAAATTGCTTTGGACCAATAAATAAACAGACAGTTGAGTATTATGGCAGAGAAGGTCACATCGTACCATCTATGCGGCTTAGAAAAATAATCACTTGATTATAATTTGTAATGTAAAGGTCATCTGGGAATAATCTGTTAGAATTTCTGTGTATTCTGATGGGATATTCTGTGTTGCTCAAGTGAATTTTGCTTTTACAAATCTCCAGTTGAGTAGATGTTTAGTGTACGTAGTTCTGTGTCCTTCATTATCGTCGAGCTGACTACTGATCGGTTGTCTATGATAGGCTACCTTTTTTTTTCCCTATTTGTCCTTCACGTGTAATGATGCATTCAGAGACAAAATGACCGTGTTATTTGCCTTTCGTTGAGAAGTCTCGATCTTTGTTCACAGCGAGAAATTACGATAAACAAAGAATATCACACACACCCTCTTGATTTCATATCTATGGAATTAATTGCGTACCAGAGTACGTCGCCTTAACGGATGGTGTGTCAGCTCCTCTACGCCTTCAGCCTGTTATGTTTGCCAAATACGTGCGTTCACAAAAGCAAGTCCTTATGGGGGAAAATATGAGAATGCGATGCACATTTTTATGATTTTTATTATGCGATGGATAATTGATGATTTATGCGTGTTTTTGTGTGCGTAATCCCTTTTATACTGTTACATTGCCTAAATCTCTTATCTTTGTTACTTTCCTTTTTCATAATACTAACCGTCTCCTTTTCTTTTGCACTTACTTTTCCCTCACTATCCTCCCTCCCCACTCTAGCACTCCTGAGCGTGACTAGCCGACATTAGCCGGGTCCTATAACCTACTTCTGTCATGTAAGTTGATTCAGTCTCTCTCTCTCTACCTGTTCCTCCTCCCCTCTCCTTGCTTCCCATATCCTTAATAAAGTTTAATAGACCTTCCAGTATAAAATGAGCAGTAGTGTAGTGAGTTATTGGAATTGCAACTATTTACAGAATGAGTCATGCATTAGTGTTTTTATGTTGTTTAATAATACTGCGATCCACATCCATCCACTAAACCGGTGTAAACGGGTCACAATAGCATTCGTTCTACTTCCTCCGTGCTTCCATTACAGTGGAGTGCCCAATTATGTCGTATTTCGGATCCCTGATCGCCACATTTGTCAGCAGCTGTCTACTGAAAATGTCATTATGGAAGACGCAAAAGCATTCCGAGTAGCTCTAATTTATTTCAGGTGCATGGCTCAAATTGCTACGTGGAAATTAATGATAAGTAACACTTACAAGAACTGTGCAAATTGAAAATAAACTTTAAGTGTCTATGATTCGTATGGTAAATGTATAATGCGACTTATATCTCGAAATTCTTTACATAGTTTTATGACTTCACTTCCAAAACTATTGTTCGCTAAATCAAGCAAAAATATAATTTTTGCCGAGTGATACGTTCCAATTCTACGAAGAAACTACGACTGTCTCACATCGAGATGAATTCCACGATTTATTTTTTGGATTTTATTTTACATTTAGGCCGATGAATTTGGTACAAGTCCAAAAGTCAAGCATGGCGTATCAATGGCGAGTCGTGATAAAAAATGACGGCATTCGGTTTTTTTTTTATTCATTTATTTTGTTACAAATTTATCAGAGCTTCCCTTCGATCCTCAGTGGAATTCTATTGGTGAAGGAAATCGGCAGGAGAAATGATCGAACGTAAAATGAAAACTTCTTTATGGAGAAACGAATATTTAATTGCGCTGTAAGGACGGTCCACCTGCCAGCGGTACCTTCGATGGAAATATTAAAAATATCCCACAAGGGCGGATAAAAAAGTACCGAAGCAAAAGCCAAAATATTGCTGCTGCTGAAGAAAATGTCTTTCAAATGCAGTTTTAGTTGTGTGTGTGTGTCTCTCTCTTTCTCAGAATTCTGTTTGTATCGCATCGGATATCATTCTTTCAGATGCCTTTTTCTTACGAAAATCATGATTTATATTCCATCTCTCTATTTTAGGTAACGCTGCACTTGTAGAATTCTACCGCACCTGTCTAGAAAAGCAACATGCTTCTTCAGTCACGCGTGCCCCTAATGGCTCGACTAGTTTTGTAATCAGTAAGTGAATTCAAAAGAATAAAACTCCTTTGAATTCGAAATTTTTAATGCTAAGATAGTTTGTCTGAAAGATAACACGAGAGACATCCTGCTTGCATCTTGAAATCGTCTTCTACGTCTAAAAGGCAGATAATGTTGCCCTATCTGGTGACTCCTCTGTATTACCAATCCCATTCGTAAGGAGTTGTACGTGAAATTTGTGTGGCTTTACTTTCGTCATCTTTTTCCCAAACCCTTTTCGCATCCTACTCCACCCCAATTACATGTTCGACATCATACCTTCATTAAAGCTTTGATTTATGATTAAAAACAACAAAACTATCAGTTTTCATTAACGTTCCCTCTTAGAGAAAGTGGTGATTAATGAGACAGGGTCTGTGCTCGCGCCTACTTTGAATGTATTCCATCCAAAAAGTTCGACAGTGCTTGTCTTTTTTTTTTTTTTATGACGTGAATACGTCTTTAAATTCGGAACAGTACTGTACTAGGGGATACGGGACAAAAAGTTGAGTGTAACGAAATCATTCGATAAGGTTTGGTAGCCCAACCGAACTTATATCATTCGATAGCTGAGGGAATAAAGATTCGTCAGTGACCTTCACATAGCGTGCCGCGCCTCGGAAACTCCGCACTCTGTCGTGGTACGACGCTCGTTTTAGTGTCGATCAACAGTTCTCGTCGAGATCTATCGATATAACGCATAATTCTTAAATTTCAATGCAGTGTTGGTGAAGAAAATGTGGATTGAAGTTGAAAAATTTTAGAAATTTCACAATGTCTGTCTACACTCGCCGGAAAGCCAGCCAGAAATATGCCGAACGCATACGACGGGAAAGAGAAGCTCGTCAGCTTTCCAATAATATCCCAATGTCTGGATCGGAACGAATAAGGAAGTATCGGGAGCGAAAGAAATTGGAAGCGGCGCAGCGCACGACCCATGGATGTAAATGACTTAAGCGACTATGCCACCGCTTCGGAATGGATTGAACGAAATGGATGTGGATTTCAGAAGATCAGTGACAATGGAAGAGCATTGGAGTTCGGCGATTCCGCTTGTGTCATAATCATTCACAAATCGCAAGGAGGCACTTTCGATCGAGTCATCTTTCAGTACGACAAGTCTCAACAAAATCAACTGGTGTACGTTGCACTGAGCAGAGTCACTTCTATCGACGGGCTGTATTTGACTAACGAGAGAGATGATATAAATTTTATCACAGTTACGGAAATTCAGCGCCCACTGTCAGGGAGATACGAGAGAATGAAGAAACATCACTTGCCGACGCTGGTTAAGCGTTGACAGTTTCTGTGGTCGACGATTGTCGATCAGAGGAGAGCCAGATGTTAAACGTAGATGATGATCATGACAACGGCGAAAACTCACTGCGGGGAGTCTTACTTGTCTCAGCGATCAATGCACAGAGTTTGGTGGAGTACGCCGAAAATATCGAAACTGAGTCCATTGTGAACAGATCTGACTACTTGGACATCAGGGAAACCTGAATGGATGATGCCACACCTGTGAATGCATCAGTCCAAACGCACCGCCGGTGGAGTCTCCATATACAGGAACCTCAACAGCTTCACCGATTGCCAACGTATCGTTACCATTGATGTCAGTCGTAAGCTTAGAGTCGAAGAACCATTAGCGGGAAATATATGCATGGACGACGTAACGATCAACGGTGTATCTAAATTTGTCCTCGAAGCTGTGTACATTCATCCGAACGCTTCATCGTCAGCGATAGAAGGTTATATCTATCGAGCCAGACTTGCATACGCCCATCATCATCACCGGTCAATGTCGATGTGTCACAAAACCGATCACTGCAGGACTTTATGGAACGCGAGTTTAATCTCACTTACGTTCAAACCACTGCGACCACGCCAGGTAAGACTTGTATTGATTTGACTTTCGCCAGAAACTTGGATGCATCTTGTCTACCGTTTGTATCTTACTTCTCTTACTATGGACCTATGATAAATAAAATTATAATCGATTATTAAGCTTGTTTTCATTTATTTACACTTCCCAGCACATATTCCGCTTGCGTGACATATTCACGTAAAACCCCTACGAACGTGCTCCGACACAGCCACACCAGATTGGTTTTTTTTTTTTTTTAACTTGAAGCGTTTCATAAGTTACATTACTATGCTATTATATTATATAGTGCGAAGGCAGAGAAATCATGGAGATAATTATGTGTACCTAGGAAGTGGATAAAAGCATCAGGTTCTTTAAGGTTGATGAACAGAAGATATCAGCAGTAGGGAGTAAAATGAATAGAGGAACATAAACAAACAATCCGAATGTGCATATACCCGTCTCTAAAAATCGGTTATTGATTATTCTTGCGGTATCCACTGCGTGTCAATAACCAGCTTGTCCTTCAGAGACGTTTATGGCCTTATTGTAATGGATAACGAGTTCCGCATGTCACTGACTGATTGGCTGGCTAATATTCTGCTGATAGGTTGAAATTAAGGATTTTTTTTTAATTTTATATGTATTCGTTTTTATTGTGTGTATATGACGTGATGTGTCATGACATGATTTTTGTATAACGAACAGTATCATTGATGTGTATTTAAAAAAAAAAAAAAGTTTTACTCTTTTTGATGCATATATTAAGTGCTCGGAACAGGAAGGCATCGCTTTAGAGGCAGAAAACAAAAGCAAACTTAATGTTCATTTCATATAATAACATTTAGTTGATATGTGTAACGAGTGGGGTATGCAATGATGCCATAAAATTGATGCCCGCATTTCCTCATATTTCCATTCTAGACGATAGTTTAAATTAGCATATCAAAGCTAAGCGAGGTCATATGTAAATAATGATAAAGGAGAGTGAGGGAAGTATGCGGCTCTTTTTGAAGACAGTCTTTTCATAGTTGATGTTGAGAAAACAGTTTTGAGAAAAAAAAAAAAAAATTGCATGCAATATTTAAATGAGCTATACCGTGACTAGTCACAAACTCTTTTTTTTTAGACAAAATATATAACGGGAAATACTTGACAATTAACGGGGAACTAAATAATCCGGAAAGATCTTAACGGTTAGGCTCTTCGTCGCACGTAAAGCTTTTCTTCGTAATTTCTCATCCGATGAGACTTCATCAACATTCTTACTAAACCGATTTAGTTTTTCTCGCCAAAACCTTAATTCCTAATTGCACATGAGAATAACCACAAACAAATTCTTTCTTCTCTTTTGTACTTAGCACTGATATTTTATTATTTAGTTTCATTAAATATTCTCTAAAACATCTCCCTAATACCTTTTCTTTCCTTCTCGTTTTTTTTTTTCAGCCGCTCAACCATCCATCAACGTTTAGTGAGTGTCCAAAGACAAGCCAGTGTGCGACGACGAATTCAGAGTCCCGAAGATCCTATCAGTCCACAGAAAATTCGTCGATACGAATGACGATGGTGTTGATGCGGAGCCGACAGTCTGGTTCTGCATCTGTGTGTGCAGCTGCTCCATGAACTGAAAAGGAAAGGCCGATGTTCCTGTTGTCATGATGTGCCCTGCCATTCTCGGTGTGTTGCGTGTATGTGAGTGTACATTTAGTGATCCAAGCGGGCAGGCGAAGCAATGATCTCATCTGATCGAAGAGTCGTTCACCACACAGACACGCGCATTCTTTGTTGTGTTTTGTAAACGAGTTGTCGTTTCCCGTAGACATAAGTGCTGTCTTCGCAAATTCGCATGCGTCCATGAAAAGACATGGTCGTCAGATCATTTTTTATATTGTTCTTTTTTCTGTTTAAGTTTTAAGCGAAAACTTTCTGCCAATTGTGTCCAGTGGAAATTCTTTGGTAACTTGAAAAGTATACCGAAATTGGACATGTATTATCGAGAGGATTCCAACTTTACATTCCTATTTCTAGATTTATTTTTTTTGTTACTGTGTTTTTCTATTTTTATTTTCCAGGCAAAATAAAATCGTGAGCTCCTCCCCTCCTTTTACCTTTGAGCACAATGTCGGAAAACACACTCCTCGTTGCTCTCATGATTCTCTAATATTTATATATAAATGTGCCTTCCTTGTTTAAAACTGTACATCCCAGAGAAAAGATAGTGATGTAAACAGATTATGTAGATGAAGGAAAATAAACTCAACATTCCAGTCTGTGTGTTAGCTGTTAACTCATTTACGCACTTTATAAATTTGACAATATTCAGGTTGCTGCGCAATATTATCAGTCACACAACACAAAAAAAAGGAGACTTTCGTCTCATTCAAAATTGAAAGAATTCATTACAAGCAGATTAATGTTGAGAAATGTTTTTAAATATACTTAATAAAATTAAGCTTTATCAACTTAGCAAAGTTAAATATCATTAAGAATTAGTCTTCTGGCAATCTGAATCGTTTCCTTCTCTCTTCGTTGCAAATTTTCAATATCGACAGAAATTGTTCCCCTCCCAAATAAATATAAAGTCCTAGATATCAGTTCTTACTACTGCAAGCAAGTTTAGGCTAAGAGCACGTGGAGCATCTGTCCACGCGAGCTTAACACTCAAAACAATCATTCATTACTCGTTGCTGAGGTCTTGCGATAACGTAATAGATAAATCATCGGCATCGTTTATTTATAATTTTACAATTACAAATAGAGCCTGTGTAGCTCAGCGGATGTGGCGTTTGCAGACCACCGCGCTTGGCCGCACGAAGGAAGACTCCGTTTCGAGTCTAGTCGGCGACTAGAGGAAATTTTTCTAAGCCTTTTTTCGACCGGTTCCCGAGTTAGTCGATCTCTGGCAAGGGCAAACAGGTTTTTCGTCCTGTAAACTCAAGAAAATCGACCGTAGAACCCACATTATTTCAGACATTAAATATATTGTGTTAGGGACCACGAGATGGCGGCACATTTGAGCCGTCTCTCTTCACTGCGTACCGCTTAATTAGTGATAGCTTTGGGCCATCTGTCTCTGATTGGGTACCAGTGGAGATTGAACTGCCCACTCAGTCTACAAAAGTTAGATAGGGCTAAATGGCCTCGCCTACTCCCGTATACGGGAATAAAAAAAAAGGCGTTAGCTGATTTTTTGACAATTACAAATAGGGAAACCAATCAAAACAAATCAAGTAATGTGTATACTAAGATACGACTTGAATGTTCTCATGATGAAGGAAAACCAGACTTCTCTGTCATATGCAAATTGACGGATCTCTGATGCGGAGAGTTGGGGGGGGGGGAAACGGGGAGAATATTACTGATGTATTTCCAATATTGAGTTCGGGGTCTGCCTCTTTTTCCATCTGTAGGGGCGTGGAGGACCAGAGCAGCAAAAGATGCAGAGCGTGAATGTATGAGATGGCCGAGCCATTTTATTTGGTTTCTTTGAACAGTGCTGACTAGAGGATCTTGTTGAGTTTCATCTTATATAGTAGAGTTGGGAATGTAGTTTTGCCAGGAGTAATCCAGGATATTTCTTAGACAAGTAGTTCCAAAGCTATTTATAACATTGGTTGCTGCTTTTGTTAAGATGTTCCAGGTCTGAGAGCCGCATAGAAAGATAGACTGGCTGATGAACTTGTAAAGACGAATCTTTGACTCCCTTGAGATGACGCTCAACTCCCATACTTTATTAAGACTGCTGTGGAACTGGAGTGATTTCTGTTTTATTCTCTTAATGTCTGTTAAGGAGCCTGAGATGTGTGATCCAAGGTATACAATGTCCTCTACTTCGTCAAGGTGATCATTTTGATTTATATTTATATAGATGTGCCCATTTATTTGATTTTTTTTAATATCTTTGTTTTTTGGGAGTTAATAGATAAATAGGGTGAGAGAATCTTCATTAAAACTTTTCAATCGTGAAGGTTAAAAAAAAAAAAAAAAAACACATCCATAAGGTGTCTGGGGATGGGAGGGTGTCATCAAGATCCAGAAAAACACACATTTAACAAGAATCACAGCTCCAGTTCCTTCAGCTGCAATTCAAAACCAATCAACTGATATACATCAGCGTTCCGCTGTGAATTTACTTCTTGGTCTGATTAAGGAATCAACTCCCTGTGATAAGTCAAAAATTAAAGGTACAAAGTGCATGCGAATATAGACGGATGGATACAATAGCCAAAACTGTTCTAAGAACTCTATTATGTTGCTTAACTTCGCCTCCAGACAGGGTAAACTTATCAACAAATATAGCGAATATGTATAGATAATTATTACATCTTCTAATGCTTTTTTTTTCTCCAAGGAGAACAGACAGGCTCTTATAGATCAGATCTAAATTTCTTTCAGAAATCGGTGGGCAAATGATCTCAACCTTTAGCCATTAACGAGTGCTGAGCCCATTGCTGTCGATTGGTTCAGATGCATCGGAGCGCGAGAGTAGAGAAGTTATCCTAAACCCTATTCGTATGTAAAAAAGATCGAGTAACTCGGTAATGTTTCCACATGGCTACCCTCAAGTAAATAGAACTTCAACTGACAAAACGAAATCATTTCCTTAAAATTTAACTTTTTTTTAAAATTTTAGTTCATTTTGTATTTTTCTTATATGTTACTGTTTATTAATTTCATACTGTTCTTTACTAATTTACAAAAACTATTAAGCGCAAAACCGAAAGAGTCAAGTTGAAAAACAAGTAAGGGAGTTCGTAAACAGTCATAAAAATGTGAACTGTAGCATTCATGTATAAATAACACCACTCATTATCAAAATATGAACATAGAAGCTGTTTTAGCATGTTTGTGTGTATATAGACAGGATTTTGTTGTCGAATTGCAGTTTTAAAAATTATTATATCGAAATCAAAAATTTATACAATTTACAAATTTTGAATACCAAATTTTATTCATTTCCCATCCATCCAGGGAATTAACGGTTCAGATCTTCGTCAATAATTATGGCCATGTAGTCCTAAATTTCTTTTTTTTATTATTCAGTTTCATCAGACCAGATCGAGATAAGATAAGAATTCGTGACGTCTTTGTGTGATAAGATGATTGACGTCATTGTGATGGAGGTGTGGCGTGACGTCATGAGATTGGAATGTTTGGAATTTCCCTGGGGGCACATATGTGTCAGTGACATCACTAGTGTATTTTTGTTTGTGCATAGTTTTGTGATGGTTAGAGATAAGATATCTTGAAATTTCCCACAGTGACACACATCTGCCATTGACGTCACTTTGTGTTTTCGCTTGTCTATAGTTGGCAATAAATAAATAAATTGTGTGTGAATTCAGTGTGATTTTGAAAATAAAACCAAAAAAAAAAACCAGTGCTCTTCCTTAAATTTTCATAACACATCAACGACACCATTTGTTCAGTTAAGTTTACACATTTTATTTCACAGATATCATTTACAATGTTATCTTTCTGAATATAACATATAGGAATTTTCTGACATCACCACTGTCTGTGGTGATTTTCTTGTCGTAACATTTCTTTGAGGCATGTGCGATTGGCTGATATTGATACTGCTTCCCATATTTGTATAGAAATTTCAAAATACACAAGTATAAATAGTACTGCTATTAAAGCATCTGCCGCTTTTGCGATGATTCTTGAGTTTCGCCTGCAAAGAAAAAATCTTATTCTGAATGATGGAAAAGTTAGCAGATTACTATAATCCTAATACAGTAGTCAGTTTTGGAAGTATCAAAGCTTTACAGAAACATACAAATTTGCTACATCAAACCGTGAAAAGTTAGTTGGCAACACAACCTAATGTGAGACATAAACCCATTAGGAAAAGTTTAAACGCAATCAAATCAATGTCCCAACATTTTTACACACTTTTCAATGTGATTTGAGAGATATGTCATCCCATGCAAAAGGGAATTGGGGAGTGCGTTTCCTTCTTGTATGCATTGATTGTTTTTCCCGATTTGCGTGGGTTCGAACACTGAAGAAGAAATCAGCAGACGCTGTTGTTAACGCTTTCGAGTCTATTTTTTTAAAGAAGTGCCATGTTACATAAACACAGATCAAGGAAATGAGTTTTGGCAAGAAAGTTCGTGCATTATTTAAGAATCATAATATTCATTTCTACATGACCAGGAGCGAAATGAAAGCACCGATTGCAGAAACATTTATCACAACATTCGTGTTGTCTCTCATAGAACTTTGTAATCAACTAATGAGACCACCACCGGAGCGAATCGTTTACTGTTATAGTGAAAATCATAATAAATTTTAAAAATTTACCGATATAGAATTCGTAAATGGTTTGAAGTTACCTGAATTTGATTCTAATGTGAGAAATTTACTCATAATCGATGATTTGGTTCACCAGGCTAAGGACAGCACAGAAATATCTGATGTTTTCATAAAAGCGTCACATCACCGTAACCTCAGCGTCATTCTACTGACACAAAATTTATTCTGTGAAGGAACACATGTTCGGACAATTTCTCTCAATAGTAGCCATTATGTTATTGCATTTAAAAATCCCCGAGACTGTTTACAATTTTCTCATTTAGCTTAACAAGTATTTCCAGGACATACGAACGTGTTAGTTCAGATTTATAAAGATGCAACACGCGAACCCCACTCATATTTAGTTTAAGTCTGGAAATACCTAGTTAGTTGTAAATAAGGGACGTTGTTATTTTGAATGGTGAAGGGAGATATATTAGTGTATAAGGAATCGTGTCGTGATTGGAGGACACTTCTGACCAGATGAAGGTCAAGATAAGGAATCATGACGAGAATGTTTGGAATTTCGCTGGGGCCCTCGTCTGTTGGGGACATCACGTGATGTTTTGGGTTCGTTTATTGGCTTGTGGGTGATATTTAGAGATAAGAACTGTGACATGTGTTTAGAAATTCACAGTTTCGAGGATTTTCTGAATAATTTAATTATATGCTATGTCACTCAAACATACAGTTTTTTTTTTTTCTTCTTCTATAGATGTATTGGAAAATTAGTACAACCATTTTGGGGTATTTCTTTCCTGTTAAAGTGTGGGAATTCTTAGAGAAAGTCGTGATGGCTTAGTGTTTTTCTGAATAATTAATTATATACTTAAAAAACCTGTCCTTAAACACACACATACATATTAGACATAAAAAATCGCTAATGTATGCATGTTGATACTCTAATATATACCCTATGATTATTCTTATGGAAAAAAAAACTATTCAGTATTAGAATTATGCTTACCAAAAACATACGAGCAGTTGTTATGTTTAAGTTAAAAAAGTACTTACAGCTTTCCAGTGACTGTTCTAAATACGAATATTCCAAAATTGTTGAATTTTATATCCACAACACAAACACAAAAACCACAAAGAATGAAATTTCTGTAAATACTGTAACCTGAACTAGTTACTTCCTCCTTTAGATCACAGACCGTACATGCCGTGGTTTCGTCATTTGCAATATCCCCAGCGAGCGGTTTTCTTCAAAAGGGATGACATGAGTCACATCCGTAAATTGGGGTATTGTTCAAAAGGTAGCATTTCCTCAAGTTTGGATATTTCTCAAATACTTACATATGACTAAGGGATTAGTATTCACATGTTTGAATGACACATATCCTAAAATTATTCATTCTTCGTTACCGTCGGAATTCATTGGTGTAGTAAATTAATGCTTACATTTAATTTAGATTACTATCCGATTGGTTCTCTGTATTAATTCTTTCCCACTGTTGCCCAAGCTTGGTGGTAAAGTCTATGCGCCGTTTTTTTTAGGTTAAGTGTTATTTCCAGTTTCGAATTCCGATTGCTGTTAGAGTATGGAATTCTGACAAGTGAAATGATTATTATTTTTTTTTTTCAAATTGAATGGTTATTTTCCGTATTTTAAAGGTCATATTTTAACAGAATAACTGAGCAGAATTAATAAATATATGTGAATTTATTTTCCAACAGTGAATATTTCTCAGTAAGTCTTATCTTTAAGGTATCTATCTTATCCGGTCGTCTTTTGTTGTACGTAGGTGAGAAATCGTGTGTTTTGGTTCGAACCCTTGGTTTCCGTTGGGAAATTACCAATATAACTATTAATTTTTCTTTCGATTCCTTGTGCTTTTAACCTATTTCTGTAAGTGGAATTTATTTATTTTATTTATTTTTTCTTTAGCATTAGTAAATTTTAAGTAACTGATATGAGACAAACAAGTTTTTGAACTCTCCGCAGTTTTTCTACAGCAATCTGTTTAAGAGTTTTTGTAATGTGTCGTTGGTTTTAAATATCTAATGGCTCTGTAAAATAACCAAACTAACAGTATTGTGACTTTTCAGGTGAAATCTTCACCACTAAAATTCTAGCTATTAATTTAATACCTGATTATTTCTTTTGCTTCCAAGATTTGACAGGAGTTTCTTGAAATATTTGAGGGCTTGCATGAACAAATAAGACTTAATTCAATGAATCAAAAAAAAAATTCTCTGGTTACTTTGTGGCATGAAATTTCACAGGGAAAAAAAATGTTATCTTCCTTCTTAAATTTGTATAACACATCTACGACACCCAATTTGTTCATTTAAATTTACACATTTTATTTGAACAAAATATTATTTACAAATTGTATTTACTGAATCTAACAATACAGAAAATAAATAAATTGAAAAATACATCAAAGGTTCTTCCATGCTTGTGGAATTGCCATCATATGGTTTTCACAATGTGACTCTCATCTGAAAGTTAATTTTCAATTGGTGTTTGTTGGGAATTTATTACTGTAGTAAAATTAAGGGTTGCATATTTATATTTTCGAATCCAATACGTATACTTCAGAGAATTATTTAAAGCACAGAATCTTTCATTATGTTTCCAAAAGCATTTAAAAGTACACATTATGTTTTCATGTTTTGGGCATCCAATTTCAATTAAATCAAGAACAGGCCTCCCTATTAACTTCGTTAATGTTTTTGATTTTTCTCTTCCTTTGGCAAGTAATATATGATATTTGCATGTGGATTCTATCATCCAATCTCTTAGTTTGTTCAAAGCTAGTGAACCAATTTCCCACTTTAGCTGATGGTTATATTTTATTAACCAAGAATTCTGTTTTTAACTCTTTCAGGTAATTCTTTCCAACTACAAGGTGATTTTGTCACTGCATATCTTACACTAATTCCATCAGAAATACAAATTTCTTTAGGAAATAAATTTGAACTCTTATTCAAAAAAAATTGTACATCAATTATCCCAATGATAACTGAAAATTCATATTTTTCACCCATTGTCGATTTTTCATAATCGTTTTCCTTCATTCTTCTTCTTAGATTACTTCATATGGTACCACAAATAAATAGTTATTATTATTTCACTAATTATTAGCTCTGATCGTATAATTTATCGTAACATTCATTTACAAAATTCAAAACAATTAGAACTTTCCACAAAGAAACTTTCATAGAATTTGTGGCTCACCCATTATTTTTGCATTACCAAACACAAATCAGCAGCTGCAGTGGATGAACGATTACCTTAAGTTCAAAGTCACTCGACTCTGGTATTTTCTTATAGTACTGTTTACACTTACCATCCCCTACCCTGACCATTCCTTCAAAAATGAACCTTTTGTGCAGATGACTCAACGACATGTTTGCACATGCTGTTGGTGTGTTTTTATCTTACTTTGTGTAGATCAAAGGTAAAATTTGTATATATGTTATCTGTAGAGTACAAACATTTTCTCTATGCCAAACTTTAAAGAAGTGTTAAAGTCACGTTTTGTTGGTTTAATTAGGTGCTTCTCTCTTTCTCTGTAAAATAACCAAATTCTAACAGTTCGGATTTTCGATTATGTGAACGATTTGTTTTCAGATAACTCAAATAATGTAAATAGGTAGCATTAGACAATTTCTAAAATAATCAATACATGGATATTGGTTTTCAAGATCTAATCAGAATAACTGAGTAAAAATTCACTGTGAAAAAACAACAAAAACGCACATCTTTGTTCATTTAAGTTTACAAATGCACATTTTATTTTGCTGAAATACTATTTTCAAGTATATTCACTGAGAAAAATTCGAAACATGTAATTACCTAAAAATATTTCACAATATTTAGTTTAGACTCTTAACATTTGCCAAAGAGTTCAATGAATAAAAATTTTGTTACTCACTGTTTCTTGTTTACATTACATCAAAATAGCTGGTCACGCAAAAGAATTTTTAAATCAGATACCATGGTAACCACACTTCCATACGTTTGATATTGTGTCAGTCTGGAAATGACACCATGCCTCACTAAACATTCTGTGTATTCTTTTGTCAGCAAATATACACAAACAGTTTTTGTAAAATGTTCGTAAATGTCCCAAAATAAAGAATCTTTATCAAATTGGATAAAATCTTGAAAGTCTAATTTTACCATTGATGAATTTAAATGATTAGCGATAATTTTTCCCATTATACGAACAGATGGTAATTCAGTTTCCAAAAATAGTAAATGATTATCAATGTCGTACATTTTTGGTGAAAATCTCTCAGCTTCTTCACAACTAATAGAAAAAACCTTACTTCCATCAGCTCCTGTATTATCAAGTATTAGTTCCCCATCTAGGCATTTCAGAATATAATACTCACCGAGGTCCATTTCGTAGTCAACTCTTCTTTGCAAGTAGCCGAGGATATCAGACAACTTCCTGCATAATTTTTCCCAAGTGGTCCTGGATAAATACATGACAATGTACGTTGTACGTATCTTCTAAAATAATAATCGGTTTCCATCCTTTTAGAGCTAGGTGAAGAGTTTTGTCTTGTGCTATTTTCCTGAAGAAAAAAAATTTCAATGACTTTTGTGGCTCACCCATTATTTTACTTTACTTTTTCTGGATACAAAACACTGCAACACAATATGATAACTTCACAGGATGAACGAATTGTCGTAACTGCAAAGACACTTGACTCGTTTATTTTTCCTTATAGTACTGTTTACCTGACCCTTAACCCTGAACCGTTCCTTCCAAAATGAAACTTTTGTGCAGATGATTCACGGACATGTTTCTACATGGTGTTGGATAAACCATGACGACAATGACGGTTGTGTGTCACCCTGGGAAAATTCCAAGATATCTTATCTCAAAACCATCACCCACAATTCCATAGCCAAACAAAACATGACAACAATGTCGTTATGTGTTTGGATATTTCTGGGGATATGTCTCTCATTCTGTGATATCACAGAGAGTGACAGATGTCTTTCTTGCAATGCTCCCCCACCTAACCCCATCACCCTAGTCTCTCACCATCCCCTCTCCTCTAGAAGATGTCTGCTCAGATTAGTGAGCTCATCGTTTGTGGATATCTTTTAGTGATGTCACCTCCAATTGATACTGATAACTTTTTTGGAAAAAAAATAAAAAAACGCGTTTTTTTATTTTTTTTATCTGTGCAAAAGTTTCATTTTGGAAGGAACAGTCAGGGTTAAGGGTCAGGTAAACAGTACTATAAGGAAAAATAAACGAGTCAAGTGTCTTTGCAGTTACTACAATTCGTTCATCCTGTGAAGTTATCGTATTGTGTTGTGGTGATTGGTATCCAGGAAAAGTAAAGTAAAGTAAAATAAAATAATGGGTGAGCCACGAAAGTCATTGAAATTTTCTTTCTTCGGGAAAATAGCAAAAGACAAAACTCTTCACCTAGCTCTAAAAGGATGGAAACCGATTATTATATTAGAAGACATGTACATTGTGATGTATATATCCAGGACCACTTGGGAAAAATTATGCAGGAAGTTGTCTGATATCCTCGGCTACTTGCAAAGAAGAGTTGACTACGAAATGGACCTCGGTGAGTGTTATATTCTGAAATGCCAAGATGGGGAACTAATACTTGATGATACAGGAGCTGATGGAAGTAAGGTTATTTCTATTAGTTGTGAAGAAGCTGAGATTTTCACCAAAAATGTACGACATTGATAATCATTTACTATTTTTGGAAACTGAATTACCATCTGTTCGTATAATGGGAAAAATTATCGCTAATCATTTAAATTCATCAATGGTAAAATTAGACTTTCAAGATTTTATCCAATTTGATAAAGATTCTTTATTTTGGGACATTTACGAACATTTTACAAAAACTGTTTGTGTATATTTGCTGACAAAAGAATACACAATGTTTAGTGAGGCATGGTGTCATTTCCAGACTGACACAATATCAAAACGTATGGAAGTGTGGTTACGATGGTATCTGATTTAAAAATTCTTTTGCGTGACCAGCTATTTTGATGTAATGTAACCAAGAAACAGTGAGTAACAAAATTTTTATTCATTGAACTCTTTGGAAAATGGTAAGAGTCTAAACTAAATATTGTGAAATATTTTTAGGTAATTACATGTTTCAAATTTTTCTCAGCGAATATACTTGAAAATAGTATTTCAGCAAAATAAAATGTGCATTTGTAAACTTAAATGAACAAAAATGTGTGTTTTTGTTGTTGTGTTTTTCCACAGTGAATTTTTACTCAGTTATTCTGATTAGATCTTGATATTTAAATCCACAACTTTATATCTTAATGCAATTCTGTTTAATTATTTTTAAAAAAAAATCACAACTGTGAAATTAATGCCAGGACAGGAAAAAAATTTTTTAAAACAAATATCCATGTATTGATTATTTTAGAAATTGTCTAATGCTACCTATTTACATTATTTGAGTTATCTGAAAACGAATCGTTCACATAATCGAAAATCCGAACTGTTAGAATTTGGTTATTTTACAGAGAGAAAGAGGGAAGCGCCTAATTAAACCAACAAAACATGACTTTAACACTTTTTTAAAGTTTGGCAAAGAGAAAATGGTTGTACTCTACAGATAACACATATACAAATTTTACCTTTGATCTACACAAAGTAAGATAAAAACAAACCAACAGTATATCCAACAGCATGTGATAACATGTCGTTGAGTCATCTGCGCAAAAGGTTCATTTTTGAAGGAACGGTCAGGTTAGGGGATGGTAAGTGTAAACAGTACTATAAGAAAATACCAGAGTCGAGTGACTTTGGACTTAAGGTAATCGTTCATCCACTGCAGCTGCTGTTTTGCGATTTGTAATGCAAAAATAATGGGTGAGCCACAAATTCTTTGAAAGTTTCTTTGTGAAAAGTTCTAATTGTTTCGAATTTTGTAAATGAATGTTATGATAAACTATACGATCAGAGCTAATAATCAGTGAAATAATAATAAATAACTATTTATTTGTAGTGCCATATGAAGTAATCTAAGAAGAAGAATGAAGGAAAACGATTATGAAAAATCAACAGTGGGTGAAAAATTCGAATTTTCAGTTATCATTGGGATAATTGATGTACAATTTTTTTTGAATAAGAGTTCAAATTTATTTCCTAAAGAAATTTGTATTTCTGATGGAATTAGTGTAAGATATGCAGTGACAAAATCACCTTGTAGTTGGTAAGAATTACCTGAAAGAGTTAAAAAAAACAGAATTCTTGGTTAATAAAATATAACCATCAACTGAAGTGGGAAATTGGTTCACTAGCTTTGGACAAACTAAGAGATTTGATGATAGAATCCACATGCAAATATCATATATTACTTGCCAAAGGAAGAGAAAAATCAAAAACATTAACGAAGTTAATAGGGAGGCCTGTTCTTGATTTAATTGAAATTGGATGCCCAAAACGTAAAAACATAATGTGTACATTTAAATGCTTTTGGAAACATAACTAAAGATTCTGTGCTTTTAATAATTCTCTGAAGTATACGTATTAGGATTCGAAAATATAAATATGCAACCCTTAATTTTACTACAGTAATATATTCCCAACAAACACCAAATGAAAATTAACTTTCAGATGAGAGTCACATTGTGAAAACAATACGATGGCAATTCCACAAGTATGGAAGAACCTTTGATGTATTTTTCAATTTATTTATTTTCTGTATTGTTAGATTCAGTAAATACAATTTGTAAATAATATTTCGTTCAAATAAAATGTGTAAATTTAAATGAACAAATTGGGTGTCGTAGATGTGTTATACAAATTTAAGAAGGAAGATAACATTTTTTTTTCCTTGTGAAATTTCATGCCACAAAGTAACCAGAGAATTTTTTTTTGATTCATTGAATTAAAACTCTTATTCGTTCATGCAATCCCTCAAATATTTCAAGAAACTCCTGTCAAAGCTTGGAAGCAAAAGAAATAATCAGGTATTAAATTAATAGCTAGAATTTTAGTGGTGAAGATTTCACCTGAAAAGTCACAATACTGTTAGAGTTTGGTTATTTTACAGAGCCATTAGATATTTAAAACCAACGACACATTACAAAAACTCTTAAAAAGATTGCTGTAGAAAAACTGCGGACAGTTCAAGAACTTGTTTGTCTCATATCAGTTACTTAAAATTTACTAATGCTAAAGAAAAAATAAATGAAATAAATAAATTCCACTTACAGAAATAGGTTAACAGCAAAAGGATTCGAAGGTAAAATTAATAGTTATATTGGTAATTTCCCAACAGAAACCAAGAGTTCGAACCAAAACGCACGATTTCTCACCTACGTACAACAAATGGCGACCGGATAAGATAAGATACCTTAAAGATAAGACTTACTGAGAAATATACAGTGTTGGAAAATAAATTCACATATACTTTATATATTTATTAATTCTGCTCAGTTATTCTGTTAGAATATGACCTTTAAAAGTAAAATACAGAAAATAACGAATCAATATGAAAAAAAAAATAATTTCACTTGTCAGAATTCCATACTTTAACAGCAATCGGAATTTGAAACTGGAAATAACACTTAACCTAAACAAAACGGCGCATAGACTTTACCACCGAGCTTGGGCAACAGTGGGAAAGAATTAATACAGAGAACCAATCTGATAGTAATCTAAATTAAAATTGAATGTAAGCATTAATTTACTACACCAATGAATTCCAATGGTAACAAAGAATGAATAATTTTAGGATATGTGTCATTCAAACATGTGAATACTAATCCCTTAGTCATATGTAAGTATTTGAGAAATATCCAAACTTGAGGAAATGCTACCTTTTGAACAATACCCCAATTTATGGATGCGACTCATGTCATCCCTTTTGAAGAAAACCGCTCGCTGGGGATATTGCAAATGACGAAACCACAGCATGTACGGTCTGTAATCTAAACGATTAAGTAACTAGTTCAGGTTACAGTATTTACAGAAATTTCATTCTTTGTGGATTTTGTGTTTGTGTTGTGGATATAAAATTCAACTATTTTGGAATATTCGTATTTAGAAGAGTCATCTGGAAAGCTGTAAGTACTATTTTAACTTAAACATATGAACTGCTCGTATGTTTTTGGTAAGCGTAATTCTAATACTGAATAGTTTTTTTCCCATAAGAATAATCATAGGGTATATATTAGAGTATCAACATGCATACATTAGCGATTTTTTATGTCTAATATGTATGTGTGTGTTTATGGACAAGTTTTTTAAGTATATAATTAATTATTCAGAAAAACACGAGAGCCATCACGACTTTCTCTAAGAATTCCCACACTTTAACAGGAAAGAAATACCCCAAGATGTATTGGAAAGTTAGTACAACTATCTATAGTAGAAGAAAAAAAAAAAACTGTGTTTGAGTGACATAGCATATAATTAAATTATTCAGAAAACCTCGAAACTGAATTTCCAAACACATAACGTCACGATTCTTATCTCTAAATATCACCCACAAGCCAATAAACGAACCCAAAACATCACGTGATGTCCCCAACAGACGAGGGCCCCAGCGAAATTCCAAACATTCTCGTCATGATTCCTTATCTTGACCTTCATCTGGTCAGAAGTGTCCTCCAATCACGACACAATTCCTTATACGCTAATATATCTCCCTTTTCCATTCAAAACAACAACGTCACTTATTTACAACTAACAAATGATGTCACTGATATTCATCTGACAACAACAAACATTAACGTCACGATTCCTTATCTTATCTTGATCTTCATCTGGTCAGAAGTGTCCACCAATCACGACACGATTCCTTAACCACTAAAATTATCCTTCCCATTCAAAACAAATGACGTCACTTATCTACAGCTCATAACAACACCCACCAACATCACGATTCCTTATCTTATCTTGATCTTCATCTGGTTCAAAGTGTCCCACCAATCACAACACGAATCCTTATCTCTACCATTACCCATAACACCATACGCGAACCAAAACAGAAGAACTGAAGTCAGTGACACATATGCCCACAGGGAAATTCCAAACATTCCAATCCCAAGAAGCCACGCACACAATGACGTCAACCAAACACGTTACGATTCCTTATTTTATCTTGATCTGGTTAAAAGCTCCACCCATACTACTCAGGCTGACATGGGGGGGCAATGGCATTTTGATCTGGCGATAAGTCAAATCCATAAAGAACGTTTTCCTTTACGTATTCCTCATAAGATATGTCATTACCACAGTCTCTGTTCCATTTGTCTAGCGATGTGAACAGTGACATGTAACATCGGCTATAATGCCTTTCTTTGAAGCTCGGAGTCAAAAGGTTGCGAGGGATACTGAATATTGTCAGCTGTCACCACAAGAAAATTCAGATTGAAATGATGAAACTTAAATGGATTTCTGTTGAAAGTGCCATTAAATCCATCACCAGTCCAATAATTGATCTAGATGGTATTTCACCTAGATACAGATTGTCTCGTGTGGCATCTGACATACCCTTGGGAATCGAAAAATAAGACACTTGCACACGATTGATGGGATATATCATGTTTGACTTGTCTAACACAGATAGGTGAGCCAGTTGAATCTTTGAATTTATTTTGACTTTGCAGACAAAAAGTGTAGCCTCTTCAATTTGCACATTAGCATTTGCAGCCAGTAAACAAAATTCGGGAGAACTGCGAACCAAACGAACACGGACAGAAACATTGTTGATCAAGTACCGGTCTTCCTGCATGATGTCAGCTTGTATTCGCCCAAGCATCTCGACACTTTTCGATTGGTTAATTCGTGCTCGTCGTCTATGCATCCCACATTCACTTTTGGTAAACATATCACTAACATTAGCCACATCATCTTTAACATATAGTTCATTTGTCAGCTGACTGTTTTTAGCATCTCTGTCATAATTTAGCAGTTTTTCAATATAAGCCCTATAAGGATAGGTGTCTGATGCCACCTTCACTAGTTTATCTTGGAGAAAAAAAAGTCAATTTGACTGAATAGGGATGTGGAAAAAATTTGTTCACGACACCAACTGAAGAATCTTCAATAGGCTTACCATCATTGTCAGTGATGCGTACACGAACGCGTAGGTATGATTTTCCCAAATCCAAGTATTCTTCAGATGTACCTGGTATGGAAAATTCCACAGGACCTCCACTATCAGTACTGGGTATTGGTTGGAAGGTGACATAAGAACTTCTTTCCACACACATGTTGACACGAGGGTGGGAAAAAAAATCAAACTCCGACATCATATCCTCAGCAAAAGATGTCATCTCGCTTGCGCATTTTAGTATTCGTTTTTTTCTTCTTGCTTCCTTGACCTCTCTGAAATAATCGACTCTGAGCCTTTTCAGCAATGGTTTTCCCAGCTTCTGATGCTGTTTATAAAGGCTCGACGAACAGGTACCCCTTCCAATACATCTCCTATCATATGCTGACCGGCTTTTAAGGCTTGACGACCGACAAATTGAGCTGCAGGTTTTAAAAGCGGACTTAGAAAGGAGAAGGCACTTCTGAAAATGCTACCTAATCCGTACCCACGCTGTATTGGGGGCCCCGTAAACACTTGAGCCCCAGATGCCTGCAGTGTGTAATATCTGAGATAATCAGTCATCCTTCACTTGTCGGAAGTGTAATTTAACTTCTCTTGCCGCCACGAAAGTGGAACAACTCGCCGATGTCGGAAGGAATTTCAATGCTAATTGAATGAAATGTTTGTTTTCGTAACGGATATTAATCAGATGAGCAAAAACGAAAGAACACTTGGTGCTGCACTGAACAACTCGTAACAATGGTGCACATGTATCACCAACTATCTGTTCTTGGATTAAATCAGAATAAACAAAATATGCGGCTACGCCCCTCTTTATATCAATTGGATATTTCCCAGTGATTGTACTTTTCAGTTTAGCACCAATCTGATTATATCCCAGTAGAAGCCCCAACCCTAGGGCCTCGTTTGGAAACAACAGGTTGTAATCTCTTGGGACTGTCAGAGAAATGGTGTTGTTCGGGTTCTTTTTTCCAGTAATCACATCAAATACTGCTTGAAGAAGTTCAGAGGGTGAACTTCTTCAACTGCCATGAGGAATCTTGTACACTTTGTAAAATCCTTCTTTAGGCTTTTTGAAAACATTATTTCCTGTGATGTTGTTGATAATGTTGACCCCTCCTCCTCCACGTATCATATGAAACTCATCGTAGCCAGAATCTGTTATTAAATTCTCCCGGAAGATGAATTTCGGCAAGAGCAACTTCCCATTTACCTTTAAGTCTGATCTCGTGTGGTAATTCCACTTGAAATTTCGTTTGCGTGTTTGTAGGAAATATTTTCATACTGGCATTACTGGGAAGGGTTAAGTAAAACATCTTCGCTACGAACCCAAGAATTATACGATGAGGGATAACCGAGCCACTTAACAAAATACTGAAGCCTTCCTTTCTGATTGCGGTGCTTAAGTACTCTTTCGATTAGATACACGTCTTCTGGAAGTTCATTATTGGGTATATCAGCCTTTAGCAGTTGGGGTTCATAGAAAGTTCCCTCCACTACCTCTCCGTCCCGAGCTCTATATACTACAGGGTTTGTATTAATAACCTGAGCAATAGTGAACAATTCTCGTGTCCAGTTACCCCAAAACCCTTTTCTAAATTTGTGGGTGTCATCACTTAAAACCACACTATCGCCTACGTGAAATTTTGGTTTGCTAGCTTCCTTTTGGGTTCCGTACAAATATTTCCAAACACGATCCTCGTTGTGAAGGTTAACTTCCGAAGGAGCCATACCGATAGTGCGGTGTGGTGTGAGATTATAAGTATGTACGAGGATCGGCAAAACTTTCTTATAAATTTTACGTTTAGTATACGTCATCCATTTGTCGATTTTTGTTTTCAATGTTCTGATAAATCTTTCTGCAATCGGTGCTTTCATTTCGCTCCTGGTCGTGTAAAAATGAATATTAGGATTATTAAATAATGCACGAACTTTCTTGCCAAAACTCATTTCCTTGATCTGTGTTTATGTAACATGGCACTTCCTCTTTAAAAATAGACTCGAAAGCGTTAACAACAGCGTCTGCTGATTTCTTCTTCAGTGTTCGAACCCACGCAAATCGGGAAAAACAATCAATGCATACAAGAAGGAAACGCACTCCCCAATTCTCTTTTGCATGGGATGGCATATCTGCCAAATCACATTGAAAAGTGTGTAAAAGTGTTGGGACTTTGATTTGATTGCGTTTAAACGTTTTTCTAATGGGTTTATGTCTCACATAAGTAGGTTGTGTTGCTAACCAACTTTTCACGGTTTCATGTGGCAAATTTGTATGTTTCTGTAAAGCTTGGATACTTCCAAAACTGACTACTGTATTAGGATTATAGTAATCTGCTAACTTTTCCATCACTCAGAATAAGATTTTTTCTTTGCAGGCGAAACTCAAGAATCATCGCAAAAGCGGCAGATGCTTTAATAGCAGTACTATTTATACTTGTGTATTTTGAAATTTCTATACAAATATGGGAAGCAGTATCAATATCAGCCAATCGCACATGCCTCATCAAAGAAATGTTACGACAAGAAAAACACCACAGACAGTGGTGATGTCAGAAAATTCCTATATGTTATATTCAGAAAGATAACATTGTAAATAATATCTGTGAAATAAAATGTGTAAACTTAAATGAACAAATGGTGTCGTTGATGTGTTATGAAAATTTAAGGAAGATCACTGGTTTTTTTTTTTTTGGTTTTATTTTCAAAATCACACTGAATTCACACAATTTATTTATTTATTGACAACTATAGACAAGCGAAAACACAAAGTGACGTCAATGGCGGATGTGTGTCACTGTGGGAAATTCAAGATATCTTATCTCTAACCATCACCACAAAACCATGCACAAACAAAAATACACTAGTGATGTCACTGACACACATGTGCCCCCAGGGAAATTCCAAACATTCCAATCTCATGACGTTACGCCACCCCTCCATCACAATGACGTCAATCATCTTATCACACAATGACGTCACGAATTGTTATCTTATCTTGATCTGGTTCAGAGTGACCCCACTGCTACTGGAGTTATGGCAATATGTTCATATTTTCACCTTTGTATCACTGTAAATGGTCCGCTCGAACAAATATCGCATTGACGCAAAATATTGTTTTTGTAAGATATCCAAATACGAGTCTACTTCTTCTATACAGGAGTAACGTTTGCTGAATTGTTGATAATTAAACATGCAAACTGCAAGTTAAAATTCTCACATCGCACTTTAGATATAACTCAATTTCGAGAGTCCCTTTTGCTCTTCGTAAAATGTCAGCCTAGTTGTCCGTGTGGAATAGCGTAGTAGTTCTTCAAACATTGGAGTGTGGATTCGATTCTTACTATACTCGTCGATGTTTGCAGAAGATGAATTTCATCTTCTAACTAAAAGCGAGATCCCAGTCCCGCCTACTGGAGTCACTTCAGCCTCGAGTAGGCGGGCCTTTCATCTTTGGTGTCTACGCCAGGAGTATCTAGTTCTAAGCTCACCCACGGTGTACACATTATGGACCGTCTAGAAAGTTGTAGTGCACATGTAAGCCTGATCCGAATAAGTTTGAAAAACAACATGCTTGTATATTTTCTCTGAAATATATCTACAGAACAATTTTTGTCTTACTGTTCATGATGGGAAACGCTTTTGTGACCTGTGGAAGCGTCTCTGTTGGAGCACAGCTTTTTTGCTATTTTCAGCTGCACATTTTTTATTAATTTGATATAACGCTTTAGATTTGTCTTATTGAATATCTCTGTCGACTAAGCGTAGCGAATTCTTAATATCCGAGTAGAAACAGCTGGTGATCGAATTACAGGAGGCCCTAATTATTCTTGTACTTAATAAGGGTAATCGGCGAGTCTCTACAGTACTTGGCTTAGAGAGTCAGTGCCATACTCTTAATTTAAATAATTCTGTCGTAGTTTAATTTACATTAACCATCTCTTTTGACACATCAAAGTTAATTTTGCGTATTTTGATATACGAACAATCGACGATGGCGGAACTGCTAAACAACCCTTAAGCTCATGTCATTAACCGGTTGCTGATGCTGCTCTTCGGAACGATTTCGCTTTACCGAGAAAGAAGGATAAACATCATCCCTTTTAGTGTTTCCTGCGCTTATGACAAAATAATGCAATTGTGGTACAATAATGTGTTGGCTGCAATGCTGGCGTCGCTCAAAAATAAACTCAGTAACTTGTAAGGCGTCTCACATGATTCTCAGGAAGCCTTACAGATTTCCATTTCTTACCCCACACACACACCCGGTCGGATGGATTCATCCTCATAACTTACAAAAAATGCAGTAAGCTTGCATTCTAACTCGTTCAACAGCTTCTATTTCTACACTTTTTGGTCTGCCAGACTCTATTACTGGTCAATCTGAAGCTATAAATCTTTTCGTGATAGGAAATGAAGTGTTTAAGACCAGAAAGATTTCAAAATTCTTTATTTGAAAAAAAAGAAAATGAGTTAAAAATCTCCCCCCAAAAATGCAAGTGTGTTTGCAATATGAGAGAGAGAGAGAGAAGACAGCAGTATATATTAGCGATCGTATATGTGGTTCTCCAGCAAAAAACCACACAGACGATCAGTGTTCTCGAGAAACCCTTCGGTTGCAATTGTTTGCGTACCTGAAATTTGTTTTTCAGCACCGCACACGAAGAACGGAACTTATTTTTTTGGACAGTTGAATAACTGAAAATACCAATCTGGATGACATTCAGCTAAATTTATGAATAGCGTCTTCGTAATTTAGCAGATCGAAGAAGCGAGCCCAGCAGGTGGAGAGGATGTTGCGAGTGGGAACACTGAATGTTGGAAGCATGACTGGAAGGGGAAGAGAGGTGGCAGACATGATAAGGAAGTTGGACATTTTATGCGTGCAGGAGACAAGGTGGAAAAGGTAAAGGAACTGGGAGATGGATATAATTCATACGAATGAAATTGGGTCTTGGAGAAGAGCAGGTGGTCGTATTATGTGTATATGCCCCGCAAGTTGGCTGTACAGCAGAGGAGAAAGATGAGTTCTGGAACGTGTCAGATGAAGAAATGAGGGAACTGGAAGAAAACGAGATGGTGATTGTTGGAGGAGACTTGAACGGACACATAGGGAGACAGAATAGAGACTGTGAAAGGGTGCATGGTGGCCACGGAGTGGGAATGATGAACCAGGAAGGAGAGAGGGTTGTGGACTTTGCAGTAGCATTTGATCTGGCAATTGTGAACTCGTTTTTCTACAAGAAAAAAGAACATTTGATAACATTTAGGAGTGGTAACAACAGTTCACAAATTTACTACATTTTGACTAGAAGAAAACATCTTAAGGTTGTGACAAATTGTAAAGAAATTCCAACAGATCAAGTGGCACAGCAACACCGACTGCTGTGCGCAGACTTTAAAATAAGATTGAAGATAAGAACCTCTGGAAGCCATGGGATGAAGACAATTAAGTGGTTTCGCTTAAAAGAAGCGTGTGATGAATCGTTTTAGGGAGAGGGTGTTAGAAAGGATTTCGGATGGACTGGAAAGTGTACAAGATTGGTGGAAACATAATTCAAAAGTAATCCTGAGCTGTGTAATCGAGTTGCTTGGCGAGACATCTGGAAAGATTAGAGAGCAGAGGAGGGTTGGTGGTGGAATAATAATGTACAAGTGGCAGTGACAGCTAAGAGGAAGACAAAGCAGAAGTGGGGTGAGTCAAGAGTGGAAGAGGATAGAGGTGTACAGAGAGAGAAAGCAAGAAGCCAAGAGAGTTGTGGCACAGGCCATGGCATATCAAGATCTGTATGATCAATCAGAAACAAAGGAAGGACAGAGAAAAAATTACCAACTAGCGAAATGTAGAAATAAAGCAGCAAAGGACATCTTACATGTGAGGCAGATCAAAGATGCTGAAGGAAGAGTATTATAGAGGGGATGTGCACATAAGAAACAGATGGAGAATACTTTGAGGGACTTTTGAATGAGAAAAATGCAAGGACTCACGACGATGGGAAGCCTTCTGAGGGGATGTGCAGAACATCAGTAGAGTGAAAGCCATGAAGAGGATGAGGAATGGAAAATCAGTGGGCCATGGCAGGATTCCAGTGGAGGCATGGAAGGCACTGGGGGAAGAGGGAATTGACCTGCTGTGGGACCTGTTCATGAAAGTTTGTCAACAGGAAAATATACCTGAGGAATGGAGGGAGAGTACTCTTGTTCCCATCTACAAGGATAAAGGGGATGGACAAGACTGTAAAAATTACAGAGTAATAAAGTTAATGTCCCACACAATGAAAATCCTAGAAAGGGTTCTTGATGGAAGATTGAGGAAGGAGGTGGAGATTGCAAAGGAACAATTTGGCTTCATGCCTGGTAGATCAACAACAGATGCTATCTTTGGGTTACGGCAGATGATGGAAAAGTTTCGAGAGGAACAACGAGAGCTACATCTGGCATTTATTGATTTGGAGAAAGCATACGATAGAGTGCCAAGGCAAGAAGTCTGGAGGTGTCTGATGGAGAAAGTTCAGGAGAAATATGTCAGGTTGGTGCAGGAGATGTTCAGAAATGTGAAAACAAGTGTTTGGACCTGTCTGGGACAGACAGGAAGTTTTCAAGTAACAGTTGGCTTGCATCAAGGGTCAGCATTAAGTCCATTTCTGTTTCACATTGTGATGGAGGTGGTGACGGAGGAGGTGAGAGAGGATGCGCCTTGGACAATGTTGTATGCAGATGACATCTTGCTGTGTGCAGATTCAAGAGAAGAAGCGGGAACTAAACTGGAAAGATGGAGAAAAGTACTGGAAGAGAGAAGTATGAGACTGAGCAGAAGTAAGACAGAGTATATGTGTTGCACAGTGGGCGGCGGCCAGGAGACAGACCTGGAAGGAAATGTCATCAGGAAGGTGAGGTACTTTGATACTTAGGTTCAACAGTGGAAGAAGATGGAGGAGCTGAGAAAGAAGTGGGATACAGGATACAAACGGGTTGGAGGAACTGGAGGGAGATGGCTGGAGTGTCATGCGACAAGAGGGTGCCGATCAATCGGAAAAGCAAAATCTATAGGACAGTAGTGAGGCCAGCTATGACGTATGCTATAGAAACTGTGGCCCTGAGGGAAAATAACATCAGCAGGATGGAAGTAGCAGAGATGAGAATGCTTAGGTGGATGTGCGGTGTGACCAGAAAGGATCGTCTGAGAAATGACTATGTGAGGGGAACAGTGAAAGTTACGAACTTAGGAGCGAAGATACATGAGGCAAGGTTGAGATGGTTTGGTCATGTGATGAGAAGGTGGACGAATATGTGGGAAGAAAGGTCATGCAGATGGATGTGCAAGGAAGGCGGAAGCGTGGGCAGCCAAAGAAGAGATAGAGGGAGCTGATAGAAGAGGACTTGAGGATGAAGAACTTGGATGTGGTGACAGCCCAAAACAGGAGGATGTGGAGGAGACTCATCATCAACAGTGACCCCACTTAAGTGGGAGAAGCTGCAGAAGAAGTCTTCCTAATTTAGTCGCTGTTCTCAATGATATTCAGAAGTTGCTTAGTGATTTATGAGTAGTAAATCAGTTGCATACTTTGTGTGAAACTGAGTTAATGCTCATAAATCACTAAGTTTATAATACAGTTAGAATAAGATTTTCATTAAGAATTAGACTTATTTTTTGAATAAGAAAAAAAAAATTAAAAAGAAGAAGATTGTTACATGCCACGCGGAGATGGCGGGTTTCAATTCGGGTTTTTCTTCCCGAAAAGCAGGCAAAACCAGCCTGAATAACTCAACCGATTTCCATAATGTACCGCACTCGTAACCTCACCTGCTTTGCCCGTGATTTTCCACAACCAATTTCTTAATTATACAAGTGGATTTGATTCTGATCTGATACATAAAACTGTTTTGGTATACTTGATGCCGAGGAATTAGCCAACTGCCAAAACAAAAAATGAAATGTCTAAAATCAATGAGGAAGAAGAAGCAGAAGATTCGAAATGAAGATTCTCAACTGTGCAGTGGGTCCACACTTCCCTTCGTTGAAAGACCTCGGTTTTATCCAGACCTATTGCGAAGAACTCTTTCTAGTTCATCAAGCTCGCATCTGATGAACATGGCAAGGTGTTTTTTTTTTTTTTAAATCTCCTCCTACTACTCTTGGATACCAATTGATCTAAGACCATATGTTGTTGATGGATTCAATATATTCATATTCAAAATCGACTTTTCGCAGCCTTATTTTGTTCATAGTAATGGTAAATAATTCAAGTAGAATAAATACTACTTTAGCCTACTAAAAGTCGGAATATGTCTCGAACTGCCAGGAAACGAATGATAATTCTGCAATCAAGGTTTACATTAGCAGTTTGGTTGTCATTCGGGTGAAATGTATGACAGACTGCACGGCAACTAAGCATTTCCGAGTTACCACAACTGCTAGCGTGGTAACACCGAGCCCAAAAGGTATGAGCGAGTCCAAGACTCGCAAACCAAGCAGCAAGGTCACGACACATGTCCTTCCAATCCCCCAGCACGATAACGCTTGATACCAAAGTAATGACTGTAAACAGATAGCCTGAAGAGAATAGCGTCGGAACACTGCAGTGCCAGGCACAGAGCGACGCTTTAAACCTAGTAGAATATATATTGGGATAAACTGGAATGCAGAATTAGGACACAGAAAGAGGTCCTGCTTCAACAGTGAAAGTTGTTTTAAAGGAGTGGAGAAGAATGCTGAATTTCTATGTAATCATAAAAGTTTTCTCTGACACACGCACCTTGAGGCAGTTATGTCCAAAGAGGGGCAGGGGTTATTAATTTCTATCAATCAAAATATGTTTTGATTATGCCTGCACGTATCTCTTGTCTTTTGGAAAGATAGTCAAGCTGCAAATTAGAACATCGGGAGATGAAATTAAAGAAAAAAATGATGCCAAGTTTAAGTAAAGAACACTTCTGATCCATAAAAATTTACCGGACTTATTTTTCTCTCGATAAATAAATTTAGATTTGATTATTTAGCTTGTAAAAAACAAACTACAAACCACTTTCTTTTTTAATATTTGTTTATTTAACTTCTTTCGACAGCTGTGATTGTAATGCAACCATAGCTGTTAGGGTGATCTCTAATGTCGCAATATACTTCTAGGGACACACTTTCTCGATGCGATTCACAATACTTTAAAGCGCAAAATTCATTTATGTTTTACGGACACATTCAATTAGCACATCCGGCAAAGTCCTTTGTTTAGAAACACGCTGGTTCGAATTCCGTCTGGCACGCCAGGATCGTTTTTAAGACCTTTCTATCTGAAGGGAAGGATTAACTTACAGTAGCTGGTCTCATACGGAGACAACAGGAATTTTTCGTCCTGAAAAACAGAGCACCTGGAGAATTCATCTAAGCACCGCCATGGAGATAAAGAATTAACCCCCCCCCCCCTCATTACAGTTCCATGTTTGGTCTCTCCATCACGGTTTTAGGATTATATTTAAAAAAAAATTAATTAAAAACACTCTTAGTCTACCCACGGGTAGGACTAGATTCACACAAATAATAGTAATTGCAGATTATTTGTTTCTTAGTTGAAAAGTCGACAATAACCGTTCGAGTTTATTTTATAAAACTGATCTTTTAAGTCATTTTATCGGGAAACATTCAAATGAAGATGCAAAGGTGGTTCTTCCTAAGACATTTCGAAGTGTACTATTTCTTCCATTTTCTCGAAGGCAGAAAATGATGATCATAAAACTAATGCTTACCGAAATGACTTCTGTTTCCACGCCGTAAGGAGCATCGTGGCAACGAAGCGCGCATTTCTATGAAACTGCTGTGAAACGGTGTGTGAACAACAGCAGACTTAGTGAGCCTTGCAATACGATACCTCATAAAAAAACAAAAGAAGAAAGAAAAAAATCTCATACGTGAAACAAAGAGCAAAGGGTTGTTGCAGTGTAAAAGATGCCTCGACTAACATTATTTTGGCTCACACGCGTTGTATTTCTCAAATTTCAGAGGTGAACTGATTTGCATTCTCAATGATTAAAGCAAGTAATGTCAGCCGAGTAGCCGCTTCTACTTTCTCAGAACTTGGTTCACCTTCTGACATGTGAATCGTTGTTCTTATGAGATATGCGCCAATTATTTTAGATGATGTAGGTAAAACAGTCTACGAATAAGAGGTCAAAACGAGGTATTTGCAATATTTTACCTTCTCCTAACCCCCCCCCCCATTACAGTTCCACCCTGATTCTACTGTACCAAAAGTCCTTACGCAATGCCAATAAGAATGAAATACAGTATCTGCAACCGGTTGAAATATGTTGAGCCATGAGACGTGTAGAGATGTTTGCGGAATACCCCTTCGATCTTTTCCTATTCATTTTATCACACGGAACTGAATTTCTCAGAGGAATGATTTTGGGTCATCCGCGGACCAGAAATGAAGACAAGATGAAAAGCAAAGCCTTCAGAATATTTTTCTCTATTTTGGAAGTGATATTTTTTTTATTAATTGTATTTAAAGCTTCGATGTTAAAAATCTATCTTTGATTAGGAAGTTATGAATTTGGATCCTAATGATTCTTATATTGAGAGTGGCGACTTGCTAAAGAGTCACTGCTGCAACTCTTAGTCAAGGAGGAAAATAAAAGATAGCGTACAACTCTTATTTAGTGAGACACTACCTATTTTCTTCTTCGTTGCGATAGAGAACGAATGGACCAACTTAATATATTTAATAAAAATGAAGGGCAAACCGAGAAAGGACATAAGACAAACAATGTTATTGCAGTACATTAACTCCTACTAGAAACAGAATCCCATATGACAAATACCAAATTCAGTTATAATCATCGTTGGTCACATTGTAAAACTCGATGTACCTTAGAAATGCCAAAGCGCTTTACAACGATTTTTTACGGAGGCCATGTGTCATGAGAACTGTAACAAAAATAACCTTGTTTGTCTCTATGTATTTTATTAATGTAAATAACCCTATGGGAATTGATTGTATTGACCGTTTTAACTAAAAGTTCTAGAATGTCAAAAACAAAAGGCAATGCCTTGCCATCGGAACTTTGTATAATAGCTATGTATAAGAGCACAAGAAAGTTGTATACGATTAAGTGTGTGAGAAAGTCGTTTGTAAGCTCTGCGCATGAACACCTTCAAAGCTAGTACCAAAAGAGGTCCGCTAGATTTATTTAGAGAAGTTTTCGCTGCCCGACAAGACAAAAAAAAAAAAAAAAAAGCGCACTGAGGAGAAGAAAGAACGGGCCTGCCTTAACAAAAGGATCAAGGAGAACTGCCGATTTCTTCAGGATTTACAATCCTAGGTGCAAGGTCCCGAGAAGGCGAAAATAAAACAGGACTGAGCCGAACATCAGGGGCAATTTTTCGGCAGAGAACCAGAGGCAGTCGAGAGGAGGCGAGGTCCAGTTGCCGAGAGAGAGAGCAGAGACGAGATCCAGTTACCAAAGCAGGAGAGGCGAAGAGCTGTTACCGAAGAGAGCCAGAGGCAGTCGGCGGAGAACCAGAAGCATACTGTCTCAGAGAAACAGACTTTACGGCAACCCACGCCAGAGGAAAAAATTAGGAAGTCAACTGAAGCCAAAAGTCGCAGAACGATCTTCAAGCCTGTATGCTGAAACTTCTTGCCTGAGCTTTTGATTACCAGGAAGATTGCAGTCCAAGACCACTGATATTCCGACGAAACGTCCCCTGAAGATGAAAGAAGAACCATAGAGACTTTGATGCAAGATCTTTGGAAGGTGTCGTGACAAAGAGCCTCCGTAAGTGTGTTCCATTCTGCTTTGTAATCGAGGAGATATGTCATAGATGGACTGATAATAAATAGTAATAAGAAATATCTATAAGAGAGTCCTCCGATTTGTTGTTAACTAGAATATAAGTTGTAAGATAACTTGTCATAGCTAGCTAATCTCTTTATGAGCAAATTAGTCTCGGCAATTTGATTTTTTTTAAGCAGATAAGTAACAGAGTAATTATATTGTATAGTCATTTAATATTGAAAAGGAAAAGTTTGTTTCTTTATACCAAAAGCATAAAGGATAAGTAGAGAGGGAAACTTCTCTATCGCTTATTTAAATGTACTTTGTTTTTTTTATGTAAAATAAATGTGTTTTAATTATATGTCAATAGAGTGCTGCCTGATTGTTTATTTTACAATGCACTGTTCCTAAAAAAAGCGAACTTAAAAGCGGGAAACCAAGTAAGATAGCCGAAGCGTATAGTTAAGTGCAAATAGACCACGACTGTTTGTGTAAAGTGTTACTGGAGGAATTTGTGTTAGAGAAAGAAAGAGAAAAATCAACCGCCGTATTACTGAGTTTTATGCCAATTAAAAGATATTAATGACGCAGTCTCAATAAAACAAATTTTCTAGTATTCATAGGCTAATGAGAATAACTATTACAAAGGTGCAGTAACCAAGCAGGCTTTTTAAAAGACTTTATAAATAACAAGTAACAGTTTCCGTTTACAACATGACCAAATTCTTCTAACGGGTGGTTAGCCATTGAAAATATTTAGTGGATGGATAATGTAGAAAGCTGTTGCAACACCATCAACAGAAGATGAAATTCTCCCTCAATGATTAAGCAACTGGAGAACACAAATTGAATGCTTACATTGAGGATCAGAAGATAACTATGTTTAACGCTAAGAATGATACAATTAACTAATACATCCAATTTCACTACAGAAATCGAGTGCTAGTTTGATAGAGGTTGGCTAAAATATCTGCGACCTTTATGTGTCAGCAGTTTAGCGGAAAGTATACCCAGTGGATTGGCATTTGTAACTGCGACCAAAAGAAAAGCCAAAGACGCAACAGTGTTTCGCAAAATACTCAGGGGCTTCGATAATTTTTGCAGAAGGTTGTATGTTATGAACAGGGAAAATGAGAAGAGGAGCACATACAAATGGTCAGTCGTAGGCTAAGAGGTATGAAGCGTCCCTTGTATCGATAAAACAAAAAAGTAAAGATAATATTTATCAAGTGAAAAAAAAAAAAAAAAAAAACTCTGAACGATAGGATCTCAGCGAGTGAATCCAATTAAAGGGCAGCGTAACGAGCACCCTTCATCTAAAACGGTTAGCATGAAAATAATTTCCCACTTGGACTATCATGTTTTTCTAATTACTTGAGGTAGATTCTCATAGTACTTATTCGTAAATAAACCCTTACCGAAAAGTAAATTAAATCAGCTGGTGAATGGATGGCGCAACAAATGAAAAACACGCGCACAGAAAGATTAAAAAAAAAAAAATGACTTGCAGTCTCTTTGATGACGAAAACAAAGATGGAAAGCGATGCATTCATCAGACCTTTACGTGAGGGCAAACAGCTGCGAGACGAAAATCAATACCTTATTATTGCCAACAAGTATTGCGTTACATAAGAGTCCATTGGCAATAACAAAAGACCTGTTTTCCAAAGGAAGTAACTGAAAAATAAGGTGGATAATCAAAGCCCACGTGCGTGAAATAGTTGACCCAGCGATCAACTAACTCGTGCGAGTAAATTAAACGCATTTTAAACAAAGAGAGCGTGAAACAAAAGCCGAATTTCTCCACGAACCCAGGAAAGATGTTGAAGTCACTACAACGGATGTTAAAAAGCTAAAGAAGAAACACATCGTAAAAAAAAAATAATAAATCTTGCCAGACAATTTCCTATTGGTCACAGTTTCGAACCCGACAGATATGCACATAAACCGTCTTACGAAAATAAGGAAAGACTCGCAGCTTAAGCAATCGATAAAGAGAGAGTAAAGGTTAAAATAGAACCAAGAAAGAAACCTGTTTTAGCACGTGGACAAGCAGTTTTGAAAGCCATCCTTAACTCAATTTGATCTTAACACGATTCTCAAGAAACTTTTCGCATCACGACTGACGCAATAGCTCCACGATGACGGCCTACGCCTGAATGAAGATAAAGAGTTGAGAGAATGTCAGGTTTTCTTGACGCGCGCGTATGTGTGTGTGTACTCGACAGAGACGCGCCACGCTCTAGTGCACTATTACTACGAGATGTAACAGACGAGATGGTGGGAAGAGATTTAGGACCGGATGCCGAACGGAAACAAACTTCAGTGCCGCCACACACAGTAAAAAGAGGATTTGTGACAGGTGTCCATTAGGGAAGCAAAGCTACGCACCACCATCAAGAGATTTGTGGTAACAGGTTCTTTGTCAGCTGCAAGAAACGTATTTACTCTTTGGAGATCCACAGACGCCTAAAGTTTCTTTTAAAATTCAAGATAAGAAAAGTCAGATACGTGCAATGATTTATTAATAACTATTGAGTTGTATGAATAACTACAATTTTCTTTTAGTAATGACATGCGACATAAAATTTGCTATCTTCTTATTGATGTGATGAGTCTTCAGTACTTTTCATTTTCCCGCAAACTCAGGCTTAAGAACAGGAATAAAAAGAACCGCCGTTAGATGGAACGTCTATAACTGCATGTGTAGCGGTAGATGATTTCCATGACAACAAACCACCCACGAAGAATTTTAAAATTTTCTTTTAACTGTGCGTTAAAATGTTAGTCTAAGGTTGTGTTAAGAGATTCAAATGTGTTTTCGCAGTTCAGATTAATCGCTTAATTTCGTTTGGTTGTTTTCATTTCGTATTGCAGATTAGCCCATTAAAAGATGAGGGCGCTTTTTAATTAATTTTGTAATGCCCCTTTAAAATATTGTTAAAGGGTGTTTTCTCTCGAAGTATTAAGCTTCGCCACGTGCCACTTCATGGAAAATTCTATTGATGAGAAAGCAATTTAGTGACCACTTAAGTGTTCACAATGATTATAAAAGACTTCGAAGATATTTTTACAACCACTAAGAGAGAGCGTCTCAATCTTATCCTGAGTCCTCGAGTTTTAAGCTATTGACGTTTTAATTACCTCGGAATGTTTTTTTTTTTTTTTGCTTTCGTAAATTGGTTTTCTGCTTTTTTTTTTTTAAGAAAATATAAAATACAGCAGTTTAGACAATTTTTAAAATAGTCTTTATGTTCAGAGCATTGTAAACTTTTATTAGAATCAGCGAATCATAAATGTTTCTGTCAACAAATGAATGTTGTGGCTTTTCCTTTCTAAATACTCTGCTGCGAGCTGAATCACCTTGAAATGATTACTAAAAGTATTTTGAGTCAAGTACTTGCTAAACATGTGATGAGCACTGTTGAGAAGAGTGATTTTGATCATTTTGAAATGAATGTGATGTGGAAACACTAAATCTCGGAAAGAAAACTAACGACTGTACTTTTGCTCCAATAAAAGCAGCAAATGCGACATAGAATTTAAATAATAAAGGCTACACACAATATCCTACATATCTTTGATCTCATTCACACACGTGAAGATAAATCAGACCCAAATTCCTTCAAGTATAAAAGTGCGTTATTTTAGGTTCGAAACTGAAGTCAATGCACATCAATATCTTTCGTAATTCTGAATGACGGCGCATATTACCAAGTCAACTACAAACTCCCTTGTTGTTTTCTTTCTTAGTTTTTTTTTTTTTTTTTTTTTTTTTGTGCGCAAAGGCAGCATGAATAAATGGCTTCCGAACGTGACAAAAGAGGATAACCTCGTTCACAATACTACAGAAATATGCTTTTACTGTAACGGGATAACAGGCGTCACATGCCTAAGTAATTGCACTTCCAGTCGGGACGAAGATGTAAATTCTGATGGATGATCAAAGCAGACAACGCGCCTTCTCACAGTTATTCCGCATACACCACGGCTTCCAGTAAGTGTGGCTGTGAAGATGGGCTACAACGAAAAGTGTGAGGGGGAAGGGAGGGGGGGGAAGGACGAAACAAGAGAACCGACAAGAAAACTTTGGGCTTGCCATAGCAATTGCTGATAGGAATCGATTCCATGACTGACTGGCAAATTTAGAAATTAGAATGCGGAAAATACGGCACAGAATTTGCAGACACTTTTTAGTGGGTGTAAGGAGAAATGATCACCGAGGATAAAAGCGAATTTGAAATTTCTCAATGATTAATCAGTGATAATATAAGTTGTAGTATCCCTCCCCCTTTCCACACGCACGCCAACTCAAAAGTGAACAGAAGACGGCTCCGAGAACTCTTCATTCATGTAGAATCAAACTGTTATCCCAAAGATAAATTGCTAAATAGGACTGTGTGAATTACAAACTGGCTTAAGCTGTGAACGAATGGTTAGTTAGCAGTCAATGAGATGTTTTGTTTTCTCTACTTCTGCTTCCTCCCACCAGACCAACTAACTTAAAAATACACACGCCACTGACGGACGCATTCGCTAATTCTAAATCCCATGAAGAATATCCCAGATCACAGTTAGGGTTCTAAGATCTTGTAAACATTGAAGATGTTTAAAAGGCATTTCTAAGTCCTTGGATTTTTTTTTTTTTTTTTTTTTTGCAAAATTTACAGGATTTCGAAAGGGGGGGGGGCATGTTGAAGGCTTTGAAAACAAGCCAACAAGGCTTAAGACGAAAGTTTCTTCTCACAAACACTTGAGTCCATCCTCCTGAAAACTGATAACACGAAGCTCTTCATAAAGACAATGGGAGGAAGTTACTAGAAGATGTGCAACACAATGACAATGTGCCCGCTCACGCCGACTCGCCCATTTATTAGTTTCTCGCAAAAACAAAGGATGAAAAAAATTCAGACAGTAGCGTGCATCCTTACTCATGTGATCTAGCATATCTTTTTTTTCTTGCCGGAAATGAAACTCGATTTTTGAAAGGGGCATCACTGAAGCCTCTAGACCAGTGGTTCTTAACTTGTGTTCCGTGAACAGGTTACAAGCGTTCCGCCGGTGAAAGATATCACATGACACAGTTCTAAGTGTAATTGGCTACTCTGAATAAAAATGTCGAGGGAATTATTTCCATTATAACAGAACAATCAACAATATTGGAAGAAAAGATTTCAAGTTACTTTCCTTCCTTAAATACACACAATTATGACTGGATACGAAATCCTTTTGGCACACTTCGGAATTTTCGTTACAAGAAGAACAATTGGTTACCTTGTCAACGGATCGTACTCTAAAAATGAAATTCTCTGAAATAACTCTTGAGGAATTTTGGATTTTTGTCCAAGCCTAAGACAAAGCTCTCTCCACAAGGGCACTGAAAATTTTGTTACAGTTTTCAACATCATATTTGTGTGAGCTCGGTTTCTCAATATTAACCCATATAAAAACTAAAAAGCGTGAAAGATTTACTAAAATAGACAAAGAATGAGGGTAGCTATATCACATGTTAGACCTGATGTTGCTGAAAGCCGATAAGCTCAAGTATCGCATTAAAATAAGTTCCATTTTTACTCGTATAAAAAGGAAAGTCCATGCATATGTTTATTGTTAGACGAAGAAGATGCTTTATCCTTTTGAAACAGGATAAAATAAAAAAGGGCCTTTTATCATTCTATTATTACATTCCCCCTCTCTCTCTCTCTCTTTTTTTTTTTTTTTGCCTTAGAAAGAACTGCTGGTTTTAATTATTCTTATAAACGAATTTCCTCTGAATCTCCTGCGTAACCTCTTCGCCCTTCCTAACCTTTTCTGCCACCAGACGACAGTTTATCAGACCAATTCATATTTTTGTTCGAACTCGTTACTTCAGCGAAATCTTTCCCGTCACAACCTGATAATTGAAAGCAACAGCTCTCTTCCCGACTTACTCGGAAGTGTCGTAAACACATTGCAAAGCTAATAAATAATGTAACTTCAAACGCAACTTATTTCTTCAACCAACTTTTCTTGTTAAATGGTCATTCTCTGCGGGATTAAACCTTATGTAGTTTCGAAATTACTGCCAAGTTATTTTTATTCATGTTCTATTATCTTATTCAAGTACGTCTGATTCTCAGCTATTTCTTATCAAATGCACATCTTCCTGTCATTAAGAATGATCGTGTTAGTAAATTAGGATCATTAATTGTGATTTTCGTATTAACTCTAAATCACACTGTGGTGTTTTTATTTTATTTTATTTTGAACTCCAAAATCTGTTGCCAGTGCAGATAGTGTTTTAAATTTTTCATCGCCAATCCAAATATTAAAATTAGTTTATGTTTTATATATTTAATGCATGAAGGATCTATCGCTGGTTATTATTGAAATATGAAAATAATTACGTACAGTAATTCTCTCTCGATCGTGGCAATAAACATAATTCTAAAAATGTAGGCAGTCATGTCTAGTAATTAGTTTACACACCTCCTGTGTTCGGTTTTCATTTATTTCAAGGGCTAACAGACAGCAATTATCAAAAATTGCTTATGCATATATGTAATGTTAAATGAGTTCTAGCTTTCAACGGCGATCTACAGAGCAGTTTTCTCGCTTTTAATTATAAAAAAAAAGGAACATTTTTTTTCTTGTGTAACAGAAAAGTCATAAAAGGAACATAATTATGCCATCGGATGGGTCAAGTGCGCACATCTGTGATACATTTACTGCTTGCATAAAGCTTCTAAAAATAAATAAGTAAAAAACCATCTCATATGAAACAGAAAAAGCCTCTGTAATAGAGAAATTTTATTTATATATGAAACATCAATATATTTTACTTATAAACATATCTGCATATTATCTACAAATAAACCTACATCTACATAACTGATAATAGTTACATCTGTACAATTAAATATACGAAAATATTATAGTCGAATTGTATATATGAAAAATATTAACCGTAAACTAATCTTAGGATTTCATTTATTAGAAGAGCAAGTTAACTGGTTAACTTGGAAAAGGCAACTAATATATCTCTTTTTCACAGAATTGGAAGAATTTAAACATGCAAATATAATAAAAAAAACCAATTTGTTGCATTTTATACTTCTTTTATTTTCTTTCTTAATACAAGACATGTTCACCAAATCCCACCTCATTCCCCCTTTGTACTCCTACTACTTGTTCTGCTGGTCCTACGTCGACGCCACTGGGTGGAAGTGGTTTATGCTGTTTTCATTCATTACTTGCCACGGAATAATGGATCACGTAAATAGGAGTTTTTCATAAGACTACAAAGAACTGTGTTGACTGAAATTTTCCTTTCATTATTATTATTTCCTAAAGGAGTCATTCAATTCATTGAGGTTTTCACGACTAGTTCTTTTTAATTTTCCGTGGTTTAGTATTACCAAGTATAAAATAAACTTTTTCTTCATTCGATTCTACTTTGGATACGAAAGAAATACATTATTTGCTTTAGATCGTAACAAAACACTAGACAAGAATCTTCTCAGTATTGGAAAATGACAACACAACGCAATGGAAAGCCATCTAACATTTACCGCATTCCTGTTAAAAAAATTTCTACCGATTACAAAGTAATTAAATGTGCTGAAAGCTGTTTATTTAATGCTCTGACGCAGACTTTGCAAGCTAATCGATATAATCAGGCAGAAATTAAATGACCAAAGTAAGCTAGTGTATTTTTTTAAAACATTTTCATTTAAAGTGACAGTGTTATTTTTGCAATCGTACATTCCAATTTAATGACGTCATGCCCCAGTGAAAATCGTGTTTTCCGGGTTTAATGACGTCATATCCTCAATGAAATACAACACCCTTCGCACAACGAGAAAACACATTCTTGATTCATCCATGTTAATCTAACAGAACAAAACTCAATATTAAACTTCATTAGTGCAAATTTGAAAATATAGTAGTCTATCCCTCGCATGAATTTGCTTTCTTCGCTCACTGAAACATAATCATAAAAAATAAATACTGGGGAACGTGCACAAAACACGCATTAAAAAAACAAATAAATTAAAAAAATAGTGCACGCATTTGCTAGAAATGCTGCATAATCCAATATGGCAGGCGCGTGGCCAACGAAAGAAAACCATAAAATTTTGCGAGCACTTAGCAGATTAAACAAGCGAACGAACGAAATAGGTGCACATAAATTAAAACATTACATGTTCGAATGGTATCCTAGTATGAATACAACCTGTGGTATTCATTCCTTTCATGGAATCCTGCACGTATGTAATCGAATTATTAGGTCGAAATATCGCCGTCGCAGAAGATTCATAACATGTCATTTCACGTAAAATCTTCTGCAGTAACAAGAGCGCAGAATATGTACCAGCCAAGGCCAGCATGATTAATCTTTTGTCGTGTCATCAGTAAAAAAATATTTTGTTCTACCCCTTGATTGGCAGTAATGACTGATTAATAAATTATATTAAGTAGAGGTAGTTAAAGTCATTTATTTACAGTATATTATAATAAATAAATAACTTCCAGAATTACATGTTAATTGATTCGAATGATATTAAAGGATAAATGTTTAGTAATTATTAAATACAGTACATAATTCATAATTAAGACATTTATAATTTTCGTATGATCTGTGGATTGGAATATTCACATGCAGCTGAATATTCGAAACTAAAGATATAAAATGCGTTAGTACGTCTGTTTTATGCTGTTGGTTAATGTAGTCTACTCCTGGTTGAAATATATCTTGAATCATACATAAATTTGATTGCACGCTCGCTAGTAGTATTCAAAATTTGTGTGCGAGCCCGCATACTAAAGAAAACACACGAAGAGATTTATATTTATAATTAAATTTTCGTACACATTTCCTTGGAGAAGTAAGGCTTAATTTAAATCATCGGAAATCTCTGTAAAATGTTTACAATAACAAAACAAGCTCACCTCATTTTCGAGAAGTTAACATGGTTTTCAAATGCGCCTCGGGTAGTTTTCTTATTGAAATTTCAACGAAAGTGATTACGATCAGTTCCTTTATTACTCTTTAAAATTTACTCGGAAGATAAATCGGCGCTTTACATTTTATTTACGTCCATACGCACTGCACACATAACTGTAAGCAAATCATAGAAATAGCGATAGCAAAAACTAAGCTTCGAGCAATTTCATATAATAAAGTTAAAACTAGAACCGACGCTAGGGGCGCTAAATTATAAATAGTAGCGATTTACAAAAACCTTTAATTTAAAAAATAAAAATTTAGCCGACTTTGAAAATAATAAAAGTATAATTTTAAAATAGACTATTTTAGAAAATTTTAATTAAAAACAAAGAAGTGAAACCAGACGTTAATAATTGTTTTAATAACCAGCGCCCTCTAAAATGCAAACAAAAATGTCAACACAAAATCTCTAGATTTATTAGTACGTAACGAATACTTTTATATATGAATGCTAAAACTTCAAATGAAGTCCAAAAATCTATTTTCTGATTGAGAATAGGTCCTTAGATGCTGAAATATTTGTAAAATTCAGAAATTGGTCGGGAATGCATGTTAGAAAGTTATTAAACTTTTACTGGAAAATAAAGCTTAGGTTGGGTTGTTTTGAATTATGGTCAAAGCAACAAAGGCTATGAAGGTAGTGTTGTGTATACCTTTTAAATGCGTGCGTTTTCTTCTCACCAGCATGTTTGTTTTGTGAATAAAAATCCCGAATTTTCAGGAGGAAAAAAATTAGAAAATGAGATAAAGTCCTAAAAGCTAGAAAATATTCCTACTTTTAAGTAACGCATATAAATTTGAAATAATTATTAAAGCAAATAATGCACTTGGAGGATTTGTTTTTATTTATTTTAAAATGTACTTATAGATGATTGAATTCGAATCTAAACTCGCTGATTCGATTAAAAAAATTAATCTTTAATTCATTAAAGATGTTGATACACATAATCTAGTTTATTTTACTTGCATTAGTCTATGTGCGATCCTCCCACATATATTTCTGTGAAACTTCTTAAAGAAGATTTTGTCTCTTCTAGTACACTTCCATACTGTTTTCTGCTTTTCAGATAGCTTTTTGATCAATGTTATATTACAGGTACGCCCGATTTTGAGCAATACGTAGTGCATACTCCTAGACTCGGAGTGCCAAATCCAAATTCCTGTTTACTTCTATCCAGTCGACGAAACTATTTTTTAACAAAGGAATAAGCTGCGAAGTTTAAAATTAATAAATTACTTTTATCGTTATTGAAAAAAAAATTTAAAAATGCATGTGCATGTAATTCAAATAAATTAGAATTAGTTTGAATTAATACAAGGATTTGGTACATTAATTAGAGGGACTAAATTGATGGAAACTCGGAGAAGTAGATGTGAGAGAGGATAAAACCACACCCCGAAACAAGACGCACGTTTTGGACTCACGAAAACTGGCGTCACTGTCATTCCCCATTAAATTATGAAGCAACTATAAAACGTATGTACGTCGTAAACATTCCGGCGACGTTTTCGGCTATGCATTTTTCATATTGATAAAAGCTAACAACTCAAGAAAAAGGAGTGGGGGGGGGGGTAAAAAACACATAGCTTCTTGATGGACAGTAAATTGTAAACAAGATAATTTCCATTCAGAAGTGTCTGCGAGATCTGAATTATGTAAATTGATTTATCTAGGACAGGTTGCCCAACAGGAACCAAATATCATAATGTGGTTGCGATGCCCGATATAGTGTCAATGTAATTGTGATTTATTTTGAAAGATGTGGCAGATGTCGAGTGGAAATGCAAGGAAGGTCAAAAGGAAATTGAAATTTATGAGGAAAAGGACGTTTAAAATAGTTGAAAGCAAAACTTTTGGAATGACTTCCGTGTTATAAAAGAAGTATTTTATGTTCTCAAACTGCACTTTTATGCGTCACTTCCTGCGAATATTCTGGGCTTTTTTTGATGCCTTCATCTGCCAGACTTCATGCAACTATTGAAATTTGTGACAGTCATAGCTTGGTGTATGGCCATTTCGTAATCGAATTTGATAAATTAGAAGGAAGAGTGCATTTGCAATGCGACGCAACATTTGCCTAAAATCGCTTCTTAGATTTTTATGAGGAAACTACCAAAGAACACATAACAAAAAAAAATTATTAAGAACGAAACAAACCAAAAAATACTTCCATAAAAATCTATTAAACATTATATCTATTTCATAAATCTCTTCATCGGTGGCCGCTTACAATTAGTGATTAGTCATGGGCCAGCTATCGCTGATTGGCTACCGGTGGAGACTGAACTAGTCACTCAGTCTTGAAAAGCTGGATAGGATTAAAAGGCCCCGCCTGCTCCTTATAAGGGAATAGAAGGCGTTAGCCGATTTATTTATTTTATTTATTTATAAATCTATTAAATCACGAATTTCGAAGAAATGTATGCTCCTCCTGCTTTGCTCAACCTGATGGTTGGTGGGGCAATCGGATATTACTGGGGAATTGTTATAGAAGAAGGTTTCCTTGTCCAATATTATTCCATATCTGTATATGTGTTAAAGGGGACGGTTTGCCTGTTTTGAGGGACCAAAAACTTTCGTTAGAAAAAATCCTCCACCCCCGTATGAAACAGGTAACTAACCTTTGATTGAAAAGCCGTGATAATTGACCTTCGCATCACAGACGGGTTTCGAACCAACGTCGAAACCAACTAAACTATAATGACTGAAATGTATGCTAATAAAATAAAATAAAGTACGGTAAACCGTGCAAATTATTTTGAAGACTCGTGAAAGGTTAACAAATTCGTGTTGAAGAAGTACTAAATTGCATTTAAGCACTTCTAAAAAAGGTTTGAATTTAGTTATTACATATCGTATTAAATATTTCATTCAAGGCCATGTTACCCACACCCCTAGTTGAACATCGGTATTTGGATCTGATTTTCCATATTATTTCCGTTTTATGAATTATTGATATCGAAGGAATTTTATCATCTCACTGGCAACCCTGTATTTTCAAACTATTCATACAAGGCAGGGCAAATCGCTAGAGTTCTACAATAACTTAACTTATGACCATCTTATTCTTCTATGTATGCGCAGATTGTGCAATATGGCATTTGAGACTTCTGTTATCTCCTCCAATGATATCCACCTGTCGATTTGTGGCTCAGTTGATATCATTGAAGAAAGCTATTTTGCCTTTTTTTTCTCGTCGTAATGTTCCTTTTCGGCATTAAACGATCGAACATGCTGCCGAAGTGCCGTAGAAAAAAATGGGAAATGTTATCTCGAGTAGAGTTTGTCGGTTCTCCTTTATGTTTTTTTGCTATATTAGGGACCATTACAAAACGAAACGATCTCGGAGAGCCCATCCTCTTAGAGAAAGCGGAAAAAGTAAAATTACGGGATGTGGGTGAGATGAAAATGACTATGCGGATATCGCCTGTAATCCCGAAGGTTGAAGAGAAACTACTAAAGATGAAAAATGACAGATGATTGGAACTACTGAAGCTGGTTTTCAGTTGAAGTTAAGCTAGGTGTGTTATTAACGAAATACTGTAAACTCTGTTGAACTGAAATAATAAAAAATAAAATAAAAAAGAAACGAACGCATGCAGTATAGGTTTCTTTGAATATAAACTGTACAAATATATAGTTTCATTTCTGTGCATCTTTGTGGATGATGAAAGGAGCCGTTTTTCGGAGGCAAGTTAATATTTATAAGGATGGATGGATGGGAAATACCAAACCTGAAAAAGTATTTTCTGCCGTCTTGAGTCATGAATTCACAACGGCAATAAAAAGAATTTTAGGGAATGTTTGAAATCCTTCTGGAACAGGAGAACTCATGTTCATTTGATATGATCCGAAAGTTCTCAGATCGATGGTATATTTCAGTAATGATTTAGCACAATCATTAAATAAAAACGATATGCACGAGTTATTTTTATGCTGATCGCTTTCGGCCATCCAGTTGTAGTAACGCATACGTCTTCTAGCGTTGATCTTCTGAACTTGAAAGATAGTCTTTGAAGTTCAGTATATTAAATGGTACCAGAAAATCTGAAGTTTGGACATGATATTCACAGGGGATTTCCAAAATTATTTCAAATGGTAGGTGTAAATAAAAATTCCTTCATGGATTCTAAGAGAAAGAAAATCTCTTGCAGAAATCATCATGTATATTTTCAAAGGATAGAAGACAATCTGACGTATTCCTGTTCCTAAAGTTGAAGATTCCTCTGAAACCAAAGTCATGGATTTCATTAAAGAAAATGCGACACCAGACTGAACCTCATCCCAAAGGAAGACTTCGTGGCTTGCTTTAGAAGCCCGAAACATCGCTGAAACCAGTGTATGAATATGCAGCATATTAATAAGTATATGAATTATTACTTAAAAAACAATAACTGTCATAATAATTCCAAACAACGACAGTTATCTTTCTGCACATGCTACTTATTACAATTTATCATTTTGATGTGTAGTACGAGTTATCTTAGGCTGACCATATTTCCTTGAGACAAAAACGGGACGGGGGTTATGTAATAATATTCTGTATTTATGAAAACGTAAGTCGATAAAAAAAGTTTTATTACATAAACATATTGAGCTTACCATTATTCTTAAGTGACAGAACCCGTACGAAAATTTAGGGGACTGTATTTCATCACGATCGTACCATGAATATTTCTCCGATAAGTGATGTCATGCAGCAAATTTTGGTCTTTCAGCAGCTTATCGTAAAACTTCTCACACTCCATCACACAATTTTGTCTTACAACTAACATAGCCTTTATTGTCTCAAGATTTCTCCTTTGACCACATCCTGTTCATAACAGAAAATATTCTCCCAACAGGTGCTGTACTTACTGGAAGATAAAGAATAAACTCTACAATATTACACAAGTCTTGAAAGTGTAGGCGTTTTTCGCTCATTTCAGAAAAACTGTGTACCGTCTATCAGATACAGGAATGTTTTCTTATTCCACATATCCAACTGCCTCACAATTATGGATTTTATGAGGGTCCACTGTTCCACAGACGATTATAGATTATGAATAATAATTTATGATTGACCAATATGAAAGTATATTATAGTTTTTGTTAAAAACGGGACAAAATTGACATTTTATTAAAACAACTGGACGGCTGAAAAATATGGAAAAAAAAAAAACGGTACTGTCCCGTTCAAAATGGTTATGGTCAGCCTAAGCTATCTTCAATTCATCTACACACGTTAACAAATCTTCATGATTGGGTTTGATGCACCTCTTTGAAACTTCAAAAAAAAAAAAAAAAAGACTGCAGCATTTCATTCATGGATCTGAATCTTTGTCACGTCTTTTTTTCTGACGAAATCCCTAGGATTAAATCTTGCTCAATTTAGTTGTAGATCAGTATATTGTAATCATGTCATCGCAAGCAATTCATCATTGCTTGGTAAAGGCATTGGTAGAGCAAGCGCGCTTCTCGTGCTCATTTTATTTTTCTGCATATGTCGCTATAAATGCCTATCTTTTCTTTGTGATAGTTGGATCATTCGTTCCATCTGTGCTGCTGTGGTGTGTGTGTGTTAGAAGAGACGGAGAATTGAATTTTTTTTAGGGGGGGGGGGGGGATAGATTTGGAGAACTTTGAAGTTAACGAGGTTGTCAGTTCCAGTGAAAAATGATATGAAGACCAAAATTTAAGATTATAAAAAGGGGATATTTTGGTTGTTTTGTTCATTTTTGTACTACAAAATGCTTATGAGAAATAGAATCCGGTGCGCTGTTATCAGCCAAACTGTGTATTGGATTTGCAGCCAAAATGGAAATGCTGTTGATAAATAGAAGGCAGCAAGAAAGAAAAAAGTTCAGGCGTGTTCCCATCATTAGTTACAAACATTGAAGGAACGCAATTCATCGATCATCACACGTCAAATCATACAACAGAAAGAGAGAGAAAGAAAAGCTGATAAAGTTCCCAAGTCCCATAACATGCGTGTATATTCAATAAGTCTTTCGAAACCAGAACAAATGTCTTAACAGCGACATCTAAATGAATCTGTTTGCCGAACAAGGAGATACCGAGAGGTTGCGTAGAAGTTACAGCAGTTCAATGCTGCCACAGATTTCTTCATCACTTAAGAAACGAGTGAGGTGTAACCAATAGCAACGCGAAGGAAGATGGACTCATTTCCAAAATAGTTCGAAAGAATATTTTCAGCATTGAAGTCTTAAAAGAAGAAAGAAAAAATGAAAAAGAAATGTATTCTTAGAAATATAACGCACTCATTGATATACAAGAGAGGGAAAACCAGTTTCCTCCTCTCTTTCTCTCCCCCCCCCATGTAAATCCCATCTACTAAAGGTTGTAAACCTCGCACATGTGGCGCTGTACGCCTGCTAATGATGATATAATCTGAAGCTCTATTCTAGAGATGAAGCATGTAACATTTTCAAGCCGCTTTAGACTTCCCGTAAGCATAGTGGCGGCCTCACACCGGGTGATGAAAATCATCTCCCATTTAATGACAACCACAAACATCCATGTGGAGGATTCGAACCCATAGCATGGTTGGAGAGCGGATTCCGGACTACTCAGAGCTGCTAAATTAATAAACTTAATTAAGTATAATTAAATGAATTATATTTTAAAGTTTTAAAAATATAACAAGTTATGGAATTATGATTACGATTTTGGGAGTGCCTATAACCGATTTTATGTTCTTTGGAACCCATGGAACCCTTTGCTTTGCAGGGAGTTTACGTGATAGAAACCTCTCCATATGAGATTCGCCAACTCATCGTTTGTTATGAAACTTTGTAAATGATTCCAAATCAACGGGAAAAAGAAACTCGACCAAAAATTTGTTCGTAGAAATGGAGAAAGGAAAACATTTTTCTTAACGTATTAATAATACCAAAATCTACCTTAAAAAAATAAATAAAATGTTTGGCACTTCTGGATTGTCTTTATTGGCCTACGAACCTAGTCCTGATTAAAGGGAAAAAAAAACAAAAAAAACATGTACTTTAGAACTGATTATTATAACGAACATTTTCGTAGTTTTAGTGCAATAATCTTCAATCTCGAAAATATTAAATCTAACGTTGCGTCAGTTAGCGAATGATGGACAGAATATAAACATCCTGTAAAAGAACAGAAGTGCTACGTAATTAAATCGTAGAGCTGGAGAAACGCTTCAAGAAAAAATAAAGACTACGCTAAAAACCCTTTTTTATTACCCCAAGGAGCCTCGCTGTGATAGTAAATTAAACAATCGGTTTTTAAATTAGATGTTTGGCCAGAACTGTCTGTTATTTTACCATTTCGAGTCTGCTTCACTGGAGAAACAGATCCACACCCTTCTAAGAAAAGAGTTTAATTTTTTTCCTTCTAAGGAAGGGGGGGGGGGAAGCTAAAGATCCCGAAACGCCACAAGGAGAGAAGAATTCAATCCATGTATGAATGTATCTCGAGCGACGTGTCCTGACTAACATTAAAAAATTCGAGTCTTCGACAACCACTTAAATAAATTTTGCGCCTGCCTTCTGACAGATTTCTCTTTACGCCTGAAAAGCATCGGAGCCATTTCAGATTGTTGATGTCACTTTCATTGCTCGGAAAGACTCCGTCAGCCTAAATCGGAAATACACGGTGACCTACTTTCGGAGTTGGGTACAGTCCGTATCGCAAACGTCTTCAGTGTTTTTTTTTTTTTTTAGAATCAATACAACTGTTCCCACGAAATCGAAAGAAATATCCTTCCGCCCTTCACTCCGATACGTCAGGATCGCAGCAGTACTAAAAACTCGGAGGAAATTATGACCTGGGATCCGAACATCGCTTTTTTTAAGTTTCTTTTCCGTAAACTCCGATCAATAGGGCCTTGTTTCCCATCCTCGTCAACGAATCTTTTCTCATTCGCTCAGTGCATTCTTTTCTCTTTTTCTGTTCATTCGATGGCAGTAGCAAACCCCGGTGACCTTTTGTAGACTTGTCTTTGATCCTCGCGCCCACTTAATCCCCCTCCCCTCCTTCTCCAATCTTCTTTCCAATTTTTTTCTCGTTTCCTGCTCGTTCTTGATGGGTGTGATTTGGATGATTTATAGCAATGATCTGCGATTTGTACTTAGCGATGAATTCAGGGGAGGACTGTGACACGTTCGGTTTTGCAGTCCGATAAAAATTCACATTTGGAATTGCTCGTCATTAAGTAATGGTTGTTGCTGGTCTTTCTACCAGCAACAACCATTAGTAGCAGAATGGGGGAAGTTTTGCTTTGTATCGCAAGACTATTGTCCCTTGACCAGAATGTCAAATTAAGTATTTTCAGAAAGTGATAGTTTTTGATATCTGTAAAGGATGTTTAAAAAAAAAAAGAAAAGAAGAAAGAAAAGTATGAAAATAACTGCATACGATATTATCAGAACAACTGAACCTACAGCCGTTTTCAACATAGGTGCTGTTGAGGTTATTTGTCGCCATATGTAACGTATAATGCAGTAGACTTAAGAATCATTTGGCTTGTTTGACATAAAAATTGTCCGATTAAAACCAAATCGCTGGGGAAAAAAAAAAAGAGCAGACAAAGGGAGAAAATAATTCTTAATAGGTGCTTACACGTTTCGAGAAATGCGCCTAAACTTATCACCTGGTGCTTTCTTACCATCTTGCTTGCAAGATACACTATCTGATCAAAAGTATCTGGACAGCTACTAGAAACTGTAATCAGACTTTCCCTGTGACACACTTTCCAGTAGTGGACATTAATACGGGGTGGATCCACCCTTTGCTTCTATGACAACTCTAACTCTGGCGGGAGACTTCCTACCAGGTGTCGGAACGTCTCTGGAGGAATGGCAGCCCATTCTTCCTGAAGAGATGTAACCAGAGGAGCAGTTCGTGATGTGGGTCGTTGGGGTCTGTCACAAACCATTCCCTCACAGACCTTGCTTTATGGCATGCAGCATTGTCATGCTGATACAGACAATACTCATCACCGAATTGACCTTCTACCGTAGGCAGCCCGCTACGGGTCCAACTGTCGATGTACCCTTCCGCATTTAGATTTCCGTGTAGTGTTACGAGAAGGCCAAGTCCATTCCATGACGCCACCTTCTCCAAATTTCACTTTTGGCACCACATATGCTTGCAGGAATCGTTCTCCAGGTATTCGCCACACCCAGACCCTCCCATCGGACTGCCACAAGGTAAAGCGTGATTCATCACTCCAAATCACACTTGTCCAATGTCCAGTGGCGTCGCTCTTTACACCACTGCAGGTGGCGCTTAGCGTTCACAGGAGAAATGTTTGGTTTATTTGCAGCTGCTCGACCATGGAACCCCATTCCTGTTAACTCTCGGCGTACAGTCATAGTGTTGGGTGGACAGTTAGTAGCACTGCGGGACTGCACGGCGATTGTTTCACTCGATGTCTGGCAATTTTCATGAACCACCTTCTTCAATGCTCGACGGTCCCTGTGTCATTAAATGCTCCCTACCAGACCGTGGTTATGTTGTGGTTGTGCCTTCACGTTTCCATTTCACAATCACGTCACCAACTGTTGACTTGGGCAGGGTTGAAATGTCTCTGACAGATTTCTTACTGATGTGGCAAACCAATAACTAGTCCAGGCTCGAAGTCACTGAGCTCCCTTGACCTGACCATTCTGCTCATACTTCTTACCACTGAACAACGCACAGCTCCGTGCCTTCTTTTATGCCGGTAAGTGAGGTCGTAATGACATTGACGTCAGTTTACGAATTACAGAGGGGTGTCCGGATACTTTTGATCAGATACTTGAAGTGTACTTGAAGTTAAAAAAAACTGAATACTTACACTCGTGTCCAAAACCAAAACGGACGAACACCATTTCTGAAGATTACAATCGCAAATTCAAACGAATCAGCTTGTGGTAATTTGTATAAATGATGATTTCGAGTAGAAAGCGGGTACACATTCAAATGTGACACTCAACAGGATAAAAGGCAAAAGGCTGCGCTAAGCGAATTGTGTTTGGAGGAAGCTCTTTTCGGGGAGGAATAAAGTTGCCAACTTGGTTGTTTTGTAATGTCAGCTCTAACTAAAAGATCATCTAGATGATTTCACGCCAGGAAGAATTATTGGAAAGCTTGGAGAAGGTCGCAGAATTACTGACATTGCCAGAGAGTTTGAATCTCGCATAGCATTGCAACCTGGCTCTGGCCAGCGTTTCAAACCAATCGAACGTGTTCCAGACGTTTTCTAAGAGGTCACCTTCTATCTACCACGGAGCATGAAGACAAAAGTTTGGTTACTCCAGCAAAACGTAATCGACGCACTACGGAAGATCAGCTTGCAAGTCGGCTCTATTCAAACACTTGCTGGCAAAAGGGACGATGACTGGTGAACATTCTTCAACGTTATGTTCGATTGTTCCGCGGGCGAAGAATTCATTTTTGTGGATGACATTGCCACACCGCATCGTACACGAGCAGTGAAGATACTTCTGGAGACCGAGGATATTAATCGAATGGCCAGTGCGCTCCCCAGATCTCAACCCGTTTCAGATTCAATAGGGAGCCGCATTGCTGCTCGAAATGACCCTCCAGGAAACAAGGCCTTCTCCTTGTTCTGAAGGAGTGGGCCAGTTTGCCTCAAGAACTTTTGAATCACTTGATCCTAAGCATGGTACGACGTTGTGAGAGCTGCATCGCGGTTCGGGATGGACATATTCCATAAACAAACGTCTCTCCGCATAGTTTTCTGTAAGCAATGTACGTTAATTCTTTATCTACGTCCTTAGGAAATTTTTAACTTTTGCCAAAAACGTCTTGCAATTTAATTTGTACGAAATTTATAACACATTTTTTATGTAGGATAATTTATTAGTATGCTGGCAATAAATTTATGTCCACATGGGCTGTATCATGATTTTTTTTTTTCATACACAGGTAAAAATGTAGTTCGTCCTTAGCTTTTGGACACCAGGGCATATGTGATATTCTAACAACCAAAAATTTCGCAAACCATCGAGAGCTTCAAAAAAGATTTCATATGGTTAAAGGATTAACCATAATGTAACGTCAAGTATTTTAATAAAGGATTAAAATACTTGACGTTACGAGTTGCGTTCGTGCGAGTCAAGTAGAGCTTGGCTACAAAAACGAACTATAAGAGTACTTGAAGTATTCTTATGTAGTACTTCAAGTTCTGGTCTCAAGACCAAAAGGAAGGGCAACATTTTTTCTTTCATGTTTTCTCTATTTTCTTTCTTTCTTTGTCTTTCTGAGTAGCCCATTATATGATTGCGCACAACATTCATAACAATTATACATGTGCTGCCATCTGTTGCAAATCGTTATAAACTAGACATTGATTTAATAGTACTAGTATAGCGATATCAAACAGAGAAAACTTCGGAACGACATTACATTTTCAAATGTGACGCATTGATTTGTAATAGAAAGAAACAAAATGATGTAATTTTCTACAACTTCATATGTGCGTGTGTTATTCCCTTAAAAGAAAGCGCGAAGATTAAGCAAGGGAAATAAAGTCGTTCACTTTTAACTTGCGATGAAATCCATTTGGAATTCACATCGTAAGAATAAAACCATAAAAATTAACTTAAACTAGTAATTCTAAGTTAAGCACTGAAAAAAAAAAAATAATAATAAATAAACTTGTAAGTGAAAAAAAGGAAGGCGACAGTAGCGCTCTCTATGGCCATCTTCTGCAATTACGCAGACGGAAGGTACACCAATTTTTGTAGTGTTACACCATCACTTCTAATACAGTTCACCCGGGATCTGCAGAACATGAACCAAAGGCCTTTGATAATGTTAGCTTGAGCGAGAGAAACGTCGGCGTGGAAATATTTAATTTAGTAAATTATTTTCATTCCAGTCCTACGAAGTTTTTATTTCTAAAACTTCATCATAGGTCAGTACAATAACTAAGGAAATTTGAATATGGGATGAAAGAGAAAACCTATGAGAAGTTGATTTTGTGGCAAATTTGAAACTGTACTCTTAACTACCAGCTGCTTTGGTTTTACACGTTTAGGAGAAGATGGAGGAATGAGGGATCCAGTTTGGTTGAGAAGCGTCAGTGAAAACACTAACAGGAAACCCATAACGTAGAAACACAGCCTCTAGGAGAAAGTGGTTGAACCTGTGAAGGAGGGATCGTATATGGAGTGGACTGTCCTACTCCAAGCAACCTCAAGAATTTTAGGGAGGTTTTTGATGCACTTTGTGTTAGGAGTTGAATAGACGAGAAGCAGTGCCATGAAAATGGAAGAGCGCCAAGGTCGTCTATATGAGTTGCAGGAGGTCAGCATTATGTGTGGGTGGTGGTATCCCGATCATCCATTATCTTTGAGTGAAATTTCAGCCTAGACGAGAGAAAGGGATGGACGCATGGTATTGAAAGAAGTGTAGCCGAATACCGAAGGATCGGAAGCTCTTGTGCCATTTGTGCAAGAGGCACACTTCTGCATTTTGCTCATTAAAAGTCATATTTCGATAGGTTTTTTGCAGCTCTCGTCAGCTGGGATGTAGGTCGAACGAAAAGCGATGAATTTCTCACATCATTTGAAATATCCCAAATTTCTTTTATTGAGATGCACATTTCATGGAAAAACCAAGACTTGTACAGGACTTGAGTGGAAAGAAGGGTTCATTCCAGCAAGGACTGCTTCAGTTTTTTTCGGTCAAAGCAGGTGCTCAGAAAGGGGGGGGGGACGAAATCAGACTAGAGAAAACTGTAGTAGAAACCACCGAGGTCCTCCCATTATTCTGTGGGTAGATGGACAATTTGTGTTAGACAACAGTAAATACAATACACCAGTGTCTTTCAGCTTGGTTCTGTGAAGTTAGAAAAGGGGAGCAATTTTGAAAATTGAATCCCCAAAAAGGGTGGCAGACTTCAGAAAATCTTTCAATGGCGAATTCAAAGTGCAGCACGAAAACTTTCAACCAGTAGTGGAAAGGGGAGTTGGATTTTCCGTTTTGTTCTGTGGAATATCACATTTAACAAATGTACGACTGTTGTCCACGTGACTAAAGAAAACTTGAAGGTATCCTATTTATTCGTATGGGGTTCCTCCTTTCCTCATCCGCCCCTTAGGACTCGTTGAGCTCTCCTAATGAGGGATTAAAGTGTGTATTTTATGAGTGTAGATCCGTGTGTTCACGGGCAGGTCTGCCTATTCTTAGGGACGAGTTTACTGGAGAAATAAACCCCCTACCTATGAGACCGGCTAACTCGCATTTAGTCAAAAGAGACCAAATAAAAGTTCACTTGGATGGGAATCGAACTCAAGTCTTTCCGACCAAAGGGCTTCGTGTATACCGACTGAGCTACGGAGGCTCGGGTATCCAATAGTTAAGGAAAATAATTGTTGAGGTTCTGTGAAAAATATTTAGTAAAACCTTCGACTGTTCAAGTAATTCACGTCAACAGATTCTTTCCTTGACCTCTTGTCTACAAACACGACACTGTTTTTTTGGTGGGGCGACCTCTCTCTAAAAAACTGGGGGAGGGGAGAGAATAAAAGACATTCCTTACCAGCTATGCCAAATTAATATTTCTTCCCGTAGAGAGAGGCAAATGCGTCTTGTTAGATGTAACGAGAAGTGCAGAGCTCGCAGATGAGGCTTCACGTGCTTGTTACACTGATTGATACTCGGTGATGTGTGGCGTGTAAATTATCTGGTCCCGGCACGGTGAATTAGCGGATTATACGGTTTCTAAATGCTCGTCAATTTGCCTTACTCCTCCCCCCCTAGCACTGCGAATAACTACACGTCGTTGAATACTCCTGATGACGTTTAAAAAAGTAATCCATCTTACATCTCGCCTCCAAATACGCATCATATACCGAGTAAATGGCATCATTTCGAATGCAAGGTGTGTTTGGTGATAATTTTGTCTTGAATTCTTACTTTAAAAATTCTTCGCCATTTTATGAGGTGATTACATAGTAATCACCTCATCGTAAACTAGACGATATATAAACCATCGACAACTGCTTATATTTTAACATTTCTTACTTCAGAAATATAATTTACTAAAGATTTTTCGCTAATAATATTTCAAATACATAAGAAAATATTTCAAATTAGGGATTTTTGTTTTTGCGAATTAATGTGAAGAATATTAAAAAAAAATTTATTAATATTCATCTTCTCCAGCGACTTGTTGGACTCTCCTCTACAAGTCGTGTCATTCAACCAAATTTGGAAGAACGCTTGTTACGTTCCTTAAGCAGGCCTGAAATTTTTAACGCAATCGAACTCGAATCCGGGGGGTATTAGGAGGGAGCTCCAACAGCGCAAACACCACAGCATTATTCGACTCATCGACAGGGTTATATACTTCTTCTAATAAAATAAGTAATTTCTCCCTAAAAGGGAACCAAATGAACCAAGTAGTGCGAGAAAGAAAAGCCGAATGTAATTTATAATTGGCTGACATCATACGAGTTTTTTTAATTGGGATGCAAATTCCCGTAAGACGTTCAAAAGATGCAGTAATATCAGCAACGCTAATAACACAGCTTTCTAAGTGGAAGCCAATCACTCTCAGTACTTGGCTTACTTTTTTTTATTATTACGAGATGTTTCTCTTTCGTCCAAGATTGAATGCAAATAATTGTGATCTCTTCGTAATTTATTCTCTAATAAGTTATTTCCCTCGGTGTTACTGAGGGAGAATAAATAACTGAATGAAATCAGATATATTACCATACGCATGGACGATCACCTCAACAGCAGTCACGAAGATGACGGGATATTCTTTCTTCGGTTAATAAAGACTTGGGTTCGAACCCGCTCCTTGATAATTACTTTCGAATTAAATATGAGGTAAGCACTGAAGGTTGCATGCCGACACACAGGAGAGACAAACCGGCCAGGAAAATACACGCGATTAACAAACTTATAATCCACTAGCTTCGCAGCTTTAGTTGCAAAGCTGAACCGAAGTCAGACAAACTTCTGTCACGAATTTAATGTCATCCTTCCGGTTCTACGGGATCCACGTGGACATAATAACGACAAACTATACTTCGCGTAGGAGGGGATGGGTTGACTATACCGAGCAAAAAAAAAAAAAAAAAAATTAAATATTAAACTGAGAACTCGATACTTTATTCTTATTTTTTTATTTTATTAAAAGGGATTTAAGGGACTCGGGCTTAGATTATTGGTTGTCTCGGGGAATACCTGGAACCCTAAGTGCATGGAGACAATACAGTACTGTATTTGTATCGGTCAGTGAGATCGTTTCCTTTCAGCTCATATAAAAATGATCTTATTCCCCCCCCCACTTCCATCTCATCTTTCGGGTAATGAAATGACAAAGCATAGTAAATTGTACGTGATTACTCTGACATGATTGCAAAACTACCTTATTATTGCCAAAAAAGTTTAGTCTTTTACGTCCAATTTAACGCCAAATTTGTCCATTAAATACGTCATTTCCTCTAAATCTTATACCATCTAGAGTTCCTAGATGGAAGACTAGATGCAATTACACAAGTGCTGCCATCTGTTGCGAAGCATTATAAACTATACCATATAATTTGAATGTTTTGGCACTCATAGTCGTTATGTTTTCTGTATGTATTCTCATTAGCGAATACAAAAATAGCGTATTAGGTACGGCAATATGATTCGATAGAAGTCATTTTTGATGGTTTAATATATTTATAATAACGTAAATATTATGTTATTATACGCGACAGAAGATGAGAATTTTAGTTTTACGGGAAGGATTCAGATTTTATTCGGAAGGGGGGGAGTACCAAATATTTGTTGGACGAGTTAACAAGTGAATAGAATTTATATCAGCTTAGTTGTCCTCGTGAGTATGTCTCTCTCTCTCTCTCTGGGTTTCCTTCTTCTTCTTTTTCTTCTCTTTTTTTTTTTTTTTTTTTTTTACGGGAAAAGATCGCTCGCCTACCGGATCGATCCGCTAACTGCTGTGAGCCGAAAGAATTAATTCTGTACAACTAAGGGTGCGCTGGAATGAGTTCGGCTGAATCTCTCCGTCTGACTTCTTCAACGACAAGTGGGAACCTTGGGAAAGAAGAAGATGAAGAAGAAGATGATGATGATGATGAGCTGTTAAATTCCACTGGAAAATGAACAAGGAATTCGAAAATTGTACTGGGATTTTGAAATAGTTAAAAACTGCTTTCGTTTCGGTCTGCTGCTGTGACAGGGATATTTTGTGAACGTCTTTAGATGAATGTCATAGTCCTGTGCGAGAGCACCATCCTGCTCATTAGTGGCTAAAACCATCTAGAGCAGGGTTACCAGATATGCGTAACAGGTTTACAACCTTCATGAGCGGAATGATGTTAAAAATTAATCGTTCGTTTATTTTATTTATTTATTTTTTATTTTGTTATCATTGTCATCATCCAGGAATGCGTTAGCAGAGCTAATCTCAGATGGTATGGTCACTTAAACAGAATAGGAGAGGACAGTGGCGCGCCGTGGGTAGGAGGCGCCCTTGTGCAAAACGTTTTTCAGCGCCCCCATAAAATAAGTTTCCATGAAAAAGTTTTGCGAAAAATTTTATTTATATATATATAAATAAAATAAATATAAATTTATATATATATATAAATAAATAAATATATATATATATATATATATATATATATATAAACAAAAATTACTTTTATTTTAATATAAAAAGAAATATTATTACATAACAAAAATAATTTGGAGATATGCTTTTAACTATGTAACAATTTCACATATTCATCCGTCTTGCTTTAGCCGCCACAAAACGTTTAATAATATCTTTAATGTGTAATGAATCCATAATATTATTTTCAATTGATATAATTGATAAATCTGTTAGATGCTCTCCAGACATTGTTGACCGCAAATAATTTTTTACTAGTTTCAGTTTTGAAAAACTTCTTTCCCCCGATGCTGCGGGTATTGGTAATGTTAAATAAATACGCACCACAATCGCAGTATTCGGAAACGTGTCGGTTAATTTATTTTCGTATATATAATTTAAAACATCCTGAGGAGCTGACTCTTTTTTAATAAAACATTGCAAAGTTTTTAATTCCTCAAATAAAGTCATACCATCAATATCGCGATTGTCGGAATCTTGATTGTCGCTCAGTTTTAAGTGCAAATCTTTACGTTTCACTTCGAATAAATTATAATAAAACTGGTGATGTATTAAGCTAAAAATGTTGTTAGATTATTAAGAATTCATAATAATTTGACTGATTTTAAATTTCATTTTATTGCATTAACTATAATTTGTAATTGTGTAATTTATATAGTACGATATAATTCAAGAATAAGAATATTTAATATTTTTTGATTATTTCCCGTGGTGAAATGGCGCCCCTATCTTCAAGCGCCCTTGTGCGGCGCACAATGTGCACAACCGCACGGCGCGGCCCTGGGAGAGGAAAGATTAGTAAAACAAGTGTTCTCTGCCAGGTTGGCAGGAAAACGACCCAGAGGAAGACCAAGATCTAGGAGGATTGAAAAAAAGTGCCTTAGAAGACAGAAATATAAGATCTGATAATGTTGGAGTGTTGACAAGTAACAGACTGATTTGGAGGAAAATTGTAGATAGGAAGTTAGTAATGATGTAATTTTTTCATGTAGTACTATCACATCTTGTATACCCCTCGAGGATACATGGCAGGAATTTGATGATGATGATCTTTTTATTTAATTTTATTTATTCATTCTTCTTTTTTATGTGCATTACCTTCGTATTTTTCAACTGGTATTATTAATACCAATTTGATAGTCTAATTGTTAATGTAAGTGAGCCAAAAGTATATTTTTCCCTCTCGGTTGCATTTTGTTGAAAGTGCAACATGTGCTCCTTCGAGTAGGAAATTTCCCAAAGTGTATTATGGTAGAGGCGTAGCTAGGGGAAAGGAGGGGAGGTCCGCCCCAGGCGGCACTTTGAACCTTTTTTTAATTTTTGCAGTTAATTCTAAAACAGTCTCGAGAACTCATTTCCAAATATTGTAATCCTACTGCGAGTTTTCCTCACAATTGCTGTAAGTGTTGCTAGTTGTGAGAGGAGTTTTTTTTAATTAAATAGATTAAGAATTACCTACATTACTATGAAATAGACTTCCCCAAATCATCGACGATTTTGCTAACAGAAAAACAAGAAAATAACATTTTAAAATGTTGGAATTAAAGTTTTACTTCAAAATTAAACGTAGTGTTTTAATTTATTTCCCTGTACGTTGTTTTGACTTTTTGTAGTATTTTTGGTGTGTATTGAGAGCGCCCGCAAAGTCAGGGACCCCGGGTGGCAAAAGCTCTAGCTGCATTATTGATCGATCCATATTGAAGCCTTTAGGCTGTATATTTAAGTTAGAAGTTGATTCCAAAAACGATTTGGAATTTGAATCCCCTTTTAAAAAAGCCAAATCAATGTTAACTGGTTTCCTTGATGAAGAGGGCTTCGGAAATGTCTCTCCTAAACGCTGGACGATGCATCGGACTGTCTGAAAACCCATTGGCAGCTCCTGACACAGTTTGCAAATGGTTGCAAAAGTTGTCTTTGCATCCCGCTGGACCAGATTTTGAATCTCTGTAAACTCTTTCTCTTCTCCAAGATATCCTGAAGGAGAAGCAATTACAAAAAATAATCATGTCCTAACTATTTTTGAGCAACTCTCTTAAGAGTAAGATCGACACACACACACACACACGTACACGTAGTCTATCGATCACCTCCATTTTTTTCTAGTTATCATATAAATCGTAAAAACATTTCTTTTATCCGTAAGGCATTCCGCTGGCGAGAAATTATCATTTTAAAAGCATTTTAAGGCATCTCCCAAGAGTACAATCTGTGGACGCCCATTACACTTACGTTGTCGCGAGCAATCGGTCAGTAGCCCTTAAGGAAAACTTGCATTGCGTGCCAAGATAAACAACTATTGGAGAGGGGGAGTCGTATGGCCGTTATCTGTCAGAAGAAATTCGATATGAACAATCTTTTTTTTTTTTTTCATAATTAATTTTTACGTGCATAACTGAAACATTCCATGATTATGTCGAAAAAAGAGAAGAAGGGGAGAGAGAGAAATGTAGATTCTTATCACCAAGAGAATTTGGTTCAAAGAACTTAACAAATGATTCGTTAAATTAAAATTAGCTTCTTTATTTTATTTTTCTTACATCAACCGTATGACATGGCAGGTTACAAAACCAATACGACAGAAGTGTCGCGTGTGTGTGTGTGTGTGTGTGTGTGTGTGTGTGTGTGTGTGTGTGTGTGTGTGTGTGTGTGTGTGTGTGTGTGTGTGTGTGTGCGTGCGTGCGTGCGTGCGTGCGTGCGCGTATGCGTGTGTGTGTGTAAACACGTTATGAGGAAAAAAAAGGAGCGTGGACGTTTTTCTTGAACAAGCTGAACGTGTATTAGTGCTCGATTAACACAACAACGTGAAGAGAATTTACGTTCGGAGCACAAAGAAAGAAACAGAACGAAAGACGACGAAGAGACGTTGTTGGTTCGGAAGGCTAAGCAGAATGGATCTCCTGCAGCTGATCACGTTTTTAACAGTTTTTCAGAAAAGAAAAGAAAAAAATGAACTTTAGAGAACCATTGCTTGTGAAAATACGTATAAAAAGAGAAAAGACAAAAGCGGGACGACTATGAAAGAGTGAGATAAGGTCGGCGATTAACCAGAATGTGTTCTCCTTTTGGATAAGATTAATTTTAAGAAGCATTTCTAATGCAGTCTCGAATATGTGAACAACATTCCAAGACTGAACGATTACAAGCATGTAGAATAATTTTTTTGTCTTGGAAAAGTGTCTTGCGGCCTCGTAAAACGACGTCACCTCCATAGAAGATCAGCGAACTCACTTCCACTCGAAGAGCTTTAGAACCGCAGCTTGGTTAACAAAAAAGTCCAAACCAGCAGGACGGTGATGATAACAACTGTAATATTATTCCTCGATATCCAAAGCTTCTGATAAGGTTGATTTCAAATTAGACTAAATAAGCATCGGTAAGATCTCAATTTTTTTCTTTTCTGTGAATCCCAACCAAGAAAAGCCATCCTCTAGTACAGGGTTTCCCAAACTGTGTTCCGCGGAAGGTGAATAATTGTTCCGCGAGAAGTTCTCCTGTCATTTTAGTATTCTAAGCATTTTTCCTGAATAAATATTTTATAGCGGAAATATTCGAAAAGCTCAGACACAGAACGCCTAATAACATCTGTGTAGCAAATGTTAGTGACCAAGCCGTGTATTTTTAAACGTGGATGTATTCATGAATTATCGTTAATTTTCACACATCGAAACCTTTCAACATTTGGGAAAGGGAACACCGCTGTTTATGACCGGTCATAAAAATTACCTGCAAACGGATTATAACAATGGGCGGCGTATCCTCTGTTCTCAAAACTGAACGAAATAACATCTGTGTTGCAAATGTTAGTGACCAATCAGCAAGGAAGTATCAAGAAAATTTTTCCACTAAAATTGAAGATGAAGGTAGTCTGTATCCGGTTCTCAAATCTAGTAATACTCAATACTTTCTTCGCAAGTTCGTATTGTAGGGTAAAAGTGCTTGTTTAAACCGGAGTGCCGTGATTTTTTACAAGTAATAGGAATACAGATTTAAATTTTAATATGAATAACAAACAAGGGACTTTGTTTAATTTTGATATTAAGAAATCTCTTATTGAAGATGTTTGTGACGCAACAGATAGTGAGTCACCCACCTCCAGCCTACAAAGCGATCTCCAGGATGTACACAAGGAGGGGGAAACTACATTCACTCTTAAGTACTTATAATAATATTATAAATTTTTGGTGATCAGAATTGGATATGTCAATGAAAATCAGCACAAATTAATTTAATGATGTTTATGTTTAATTGACGTTTAATTAATTATTAATTATTAATTAACAATAAAAATCAGTACATTAGCTTCTGTGAATTCGCTAAGGCTAGATAATCCGTTTCTCTTGCTGCAGAGATGTGGGATTTTTGAAGGCCACAACTTCCAATAAGCAGAGTGTTGATCTCACACCAGCTGATGGAATTCATCTATCACCTAAAGACAACTCCGTGCTGTTAGCCTGGTGGCTTTGCGCTTCACAACCAAATGCCTGGGGAAGGAGTGTCTTAGGTTCGATTCCCGTCGCCAACGTGAGGAGCTCAAGGATCTTCCTCAGCCATAGCCAAGTTAGCCGTTCTTGGGCGTGGGCAGTTTTCCTCCCAGTTTATCTGGGGTTTTTCATCCCGCAAGCAGGCAAACCTGCCCCGTGAACACACGGATTAAGTCAGGAATACTTAAGACAATCCCCCAGCCATGGATCTGAATTGTCAGCTATGCCGGTCCCGATCCCGGATAAAAATAGGGTGGTTGAGGTGGTGCTGTACTTCAGAGGCGAATGCTGGTCTTGCTTGTTATCATTCAGGGAGTGAGGGGTGTGATTGAAGTCTGATTAGGGGAATAATGAATTACTAACCATTTAAAACTATGTACAGGTAACCCTCGTGTAACGCGGATGTTAGGTTCCGCAGAAATGCCGCGTTATATAAATCGCGTTATGCGAGTCTCAGATCACATGGAAAAAGTAGGGTTAGGTTTCGAAATCGTTTTTTTTTATTATATAAACAACAATGACATATCCAACAAAAAATATTTTTTTTATTTAATTCGGGTAATTCATGTAAGTTAAGAAAACAAACTATGAGACAAATATGTAGTATAAAATTATAAAAATTACAAATTGTACTTAAACTTCATTGCATGTAATGCATAAATGTTTTAGGCAAAATAAAATAGTGCATATTTTAATCTTTCTAGCACGAGAATTTGAGGATTGGTTAATAAACACTGGTTTTGTCATGTAATCATCTGATGCATTACTACAAAACAGTAGAGTAATTCTATCTTTGGAAACTTTGAATCCATTTGTAGTTTTTCTCATAAACTTCATTTCTGCTGTTGTTAATCTTTGTTTGTCTTTTTGTTTTATTGTCCAGATTTCGCTTCCATACATTAAGACCGGTAAGGCTAATGTATTGTATACTTTTAGCCTGGTTTGTTTTTGGACTATGTTTGGTTTAAATATAGAGTTAATTACACCTGCTATTTTTAAATATTTTGCAATTTTTACGTTTATATCTTTTTCATTTTCATATGTGATCGTACATCCTAGGTAGTTAAATGAATTCATCTGTTCTAAGATCTTGTTATCTATTACTATTTTAGTTCTTGCTGGATCTTTTAAAGGCCATAGTTGTTGATTTTTCTGTTGATATTATCATACCATAATCTTTGGATATCTCATTTAGATCTAAAATAGCTTTCTGTAGTTTATCTTCAGAATTTGTAATTATTATTTGGTCGTGGGCAAAGAGGAGAGTGTTTAAGTTTACTGTAGGAGAAAGTTTAATTCCTTGATGTAAATTTTTACTCCATTTTATTATTATTTCATTTAAGTAGATATTAAAAAGAGTTGCTGAGAGGGGACATCCCTGTCGGACCCCTTGGTTTATCTCTCTCGTATATGATAGCTCGTGATTTAATCTTATTTGTATTTGATTATTTTCATATATACTTGTGATAGCTTTTAGGATATTATTGGGTATTTGTCTTTCTTTTAATATGTTAAATAATATGTTTCTTTTAACTTTGTCAAATGCTTTTTCAAAATCAATAAATGCACTATGTGTTTCTAAATTGTATTCTCTTATTTTCTCTATTATTAATTTTAGGCAAAAGGCCGGGTCTATACATGAACGTCCTTTTCTATATCCATTCTGTACTTCTAAAAATAAAGTTTTCGGAATGTTTCATTAGTTTGCTATTTAAGATTCTGTTATATATTTTGTAACATGAATTTAGTATACTGATACCTCTATAGTTTTTAGGGTCATCTCTATTACCTTTCTTAAAGATAGGAATCACAATTGCTTTTTTCCATTCTATTGGGGGGATACCAGTTGAGTAAATTTTATTTAAAAATAATAAGAGTCTTTCTTTGAATCTTGTTCCTGCGTATTTATCTAGTTCTGAACCCAGCTCATCTTCTCCAGGTGATTTTCTGTTTCTTGTTTCTTTCAGGCTGATTTCTAATTCTTCTTTAGTTATTTCCTTTTTTCATTAATTGTTTGCCATTTTTAAAATATTTGTCTGTCCACAATAAATGCATGCATTTATTAACAAATAAATGTTACCTCTTTCTCAATTAATGAGCTTGCGCAGTAAGCATGGAGAATTCGCCACTGCCGTACTTCCCTGTAAAAGGGGCGCACAGCCGTTGAATCACCATACGAAATGAAATGAAGCTAAAGACATTCACGAAAGGATTCGAATCCAGGACCTGCTGACCGGAAAGTCGACACGTTGTCCCCTCGTGTAACCAAGTAATCAAAATTTCGGTGATGTTCTCTTATTATTTTTCAGTTTTAAATTAAAGTATTCACAATAATTATTTTGTATCTTGCACTGACGCATCGTGGATGCAAAATCAATCAGCGATAGACGAACGTCCACCGCTTAATACATTTCTTCGTCTTAAAAGAATGTCCTTACTTCATTTCGGATAAACTGATCTCGATGTTCAGTTCAATTATTCACTACGCTTTCCTTAATTCTCCATCTGACCATGGATTTCATCACGCTTACTGTCCAAGGAACTTCTCGTAGCCCCTTAAGGAGCAGGGTAAGAATCATCTCCGCTGGTATCGTCAATCAAAGAAGTTAATGACCAAGGAGTGTGATATTACACTGCTAATTCCCAATCAAGAATTAGTTTCCTTTCTGTTTGTATTCACTTAGATTTAAGTATTTCTTCATCTGTTCTTTATGTGTTTGTTTCTGAATGCTACTTTCCTTAATCCTTTCTGTATTTACTGCACGTAATGATGAGATTTCTTACTTCCCAGCAGTACAGCTTTGGTTCTCGATTCTTTATTATTATCTATGCTTCAAGCTACTTTAACAGCATCTCTCTCTCTCTCTCTCTCTCTCTCTCATATGCACGCACGCAAATAATTAGAAAATTTTGTCCCATTTTTGTTCTCCTCTATTTTTGAATTCTCAGAATGCTATCATGATAAAATCTCCAAGAGGGGTTATCCACTGAGAATAAGGAATTATACCCCATTCAAAAAGACTAAGAATCGTTTTTATCCCCCCCCCAATGACTTCTTATTTGATTTAGTATCACATAATGCACAATACAGCATACCGCTATGCATTAAGAGAAAGAGTCACTGCCCGAACCGGTTTCAACCTTCATTCCGGTCTCATCAGTGGAAGCTAGACCCAAAAGATACCAAGGTTGAATTAATGCAGAAGTCATATATTTCTTACTCGACTGTTTGTAACATTTTCATGTTTTTTTTTTTATTTATTTAATATTATTTTCTTCGCTCTGAATAGAAAATCATCCTCTAGCACAGGGTTTCCCAAACTATGTTCCGCCGAAGGTGAATAAGTGTTCCGCGAGAAGATCTCCTGGAATTTGTCATTTTATAGTGGAAATATTCTGAGGAGAATAATATTCGTGAATATGTCAAAAAGCTCAGACCCAGAACGCCTAATAACATCTGTGTATCGTTAATTTTCACACAACCTTTCAACATTTGGGAAAGGGAATTCCGCTGTTTATGACCGGTCATAAAAATTGCCTGCAAGCCGATTACAACAATGGGCGGCGTATCCTCTGTTCTCACAACTGAAAGAAATAGCATCTGTGTTGCAAATGTTAGTGACCAATCAGCAAGGAAATATAAAGAAAATTTTTTCACTAAAATTGAAGATCGAGGTAGTCTGTATCTGGTTCTAAACTCTATTAATACTGAATACTTTCTTCGCAAGTTCGTATTGCAGGGTGAAAGTTTCGAAACCGTAGTGCCGTGATTTTTTAAAAGTAATAGGCCTGCAGATTTAAATTTTAATATGAATAACAGACAAGTGACTTTGTTTCATTTTGGTGTTAAGAAATCTCTCTAAGAAAGGTGTTTGTGACGCAACAAATAGTGATTCATCCGCCTCCACCTCCCGGATGTACAAAAGGAGGGGAAAACTTCCAGCACACAGGAGAAAAAGTCTGCATTCACTCGTAAGTACTTATAATAATATTATAAATATATTTGGTGATCAGAATGGGATATGTCAAGGAAAATCAGCACAAATTAATTTAATGATGTTGGCCTGGGAAACTACAATTTGCCACAAGACCTCATTAGTCCAGTGATTGATAACTGATTTAAATGTAATTTTATATTTGTCAACATGTCACACCGTATACATAAGTGTACTAATACTCTTTATGATTATGCCATAATTACCGTAATTATGACATAATAATTAATATTTGGCATAATCATGAATTATTATGGCACATCATTAATATTGTAATGTGTTAATAATTAATTGATAATTAATAATTATCAATAATTAATAATTAATTATTTATTAATTAATAAATTACAAATTTGCCAAGGTGTTCCGTGAAAATTTCAGGATTTGTGAAGTGTTCCGTCTTAGGAAAAGTTTGGGAAACGCTGCTCTAGCAGATATCACTGCGCATTAAGATTTCTAAGACTGAAACAACAAATTGAAGCCTGTTTGCTGTTCCCTTCTAAGAAGGGAACAGCAAGGCATTCATTGCCAGACAAACTGTGTGGAGCTCTTACCAAAGACAGCCATGTAGTGTTTCCTAAATCTCTTTACATTACGCAATGTAATAGCGCACAGATGGTGCAACAGAGCATCCCATCAACCGTCCATGTACGTCGTAACAAGGTCATAAAACACCATCACCAGATCGAGCCAAAAGCTTTTCGCTTACACTGCATCCGTAATCGGCACGCGGCCAGTTAGCTGTGGATCTATATTCAGCGACACGCGACTCCCATCTAATTCCACAGACAGTGGGGTTCTTTATGAGTTGCCTCCGAGCAAGGACGGGGAATACAACGCCCCTCAGGTGATCACGAAAGCGATGACTATTCTTCATCAAGGAAGGAGACAATTTTAAAAAAAAAAAAAAATAAATAAATAAAATAAGGCGGAGCCAACTATGGCACTCTTTTCCCTTTCGATACGACCAGTTTTGTTTTGTTTTTTCCATCAAATAACCAGAGTGAACTCAATGAAAAACTTTCGCCAATACACGCGAATCCCCCTTGTAAGTCAATCTCGTGATGACGACCCACTGTGCTAGTGACAAAATATACATAGTGCGATGAAGATTAAGCATCGAAGTACCAAGAAAAAAATAAAAGAGTTAAAGAACACTAGTCCAGCGTCACCTGACGAGAACTACCTGTACTGCTGACGCAAAAGGCACTCCTTAGAGGAGACCGTGTATACACACACACACACAGTTGATGGGATTACTCTCACCAAAGTGACTTCCGTCACTGCGATGGGATTATGTCTCAACTGCAGCTGGCCCGGATTCCAAGTACAGTGCACAGCAGCAGAATTCTTCGAAACCTCACACAGTAAGGGAAGTTGCGTCACTCATTTCGTATTTCCTGTGTTATTTCGTGTTCTGCCTAAATCCCAAGTCAAGCTTAAAATGTAATGCAGATGTGAAGCGGGGGCGAAAAACGAGTGTTAAAATCGTACACATTAGCCCTTTAGGGGTGGTTCAATCTCCCTTTCTCTCACTATTTATATTTCTGTCTTGCAAAAACGAAACATAAATTGAAAGTCCAAATGCTAATAGGACTGTTTACGCAGAAGCGAAGATCTGCTACATATACTTCGGGTTTATAACCAAGACTACAATGGCATGTTGGAACTGCAGCACAACCATGATTGGGGGCGTGAACCCTCTCCCCCCCCTCTACTTCTTGTGCATTATGGAATTTCGTAGTATGGGACTTACAACTCTGTTGGAAGAAGTTTTACTGAGTCTCCAGAACAGAAAGAGGAGAGCAATGATACTACAGCGCCCTCTGACGGTAGGTTTGTTTATGTAAATAAGTTCTTGTCTACATCTTGAAGTGGTCACGAATGTGTAGGTACGATGCCAATTATCTGGCTTATTCCTTGCAAAAGCAAATGATTACCGACGCACCGAAGGCTCTCAGCAGCTGCAGGGAAGGCGTGATTAGCGAATGAAATGTCCCTGTAGCGTGTCTGCATGAAGGCAATAACAATAACGTGATAATGAGGAAGGAAGGTCACCGCTCGGGAACTTTAGAAATGTGGGATTAAATAATAATAATATGGGGGTTGTAGTGAGTACAGAACAGTCATTAAATGGTGAACAGCGGTCCACAGCACACTATGTGTGTATGTGTGTTTATTAAATCGGTTTAATGAAAAAAAAAAAAAAAACATAAAATAATTCGAAAAAAAAAAACATTCAGTGATGTGAGGAGATCATCGTCTATACCTAGAATCTGTGAATTCCGGACAATAATATAGTAATTAAAAATAAGAATGAAAGAGGGAAAACACTGAATTTTTATGACGTTCGGATTGCATATCTAAAAATTGACAACAAAAAAAGAAAAAAAAAGAAAAGAAAAATCGGGAGTTATAACCAAAGGATAAAACATGACTACGAAAATTTAAAAAGCAAGTTGTAACAATTGTTTCAGATAACGTAATTTATTTTACTTATTTCATTTTATTATTTATTATTCTTTTATTGTTTATTAATTTTTATTTAATTAATTTTTTTTTTTTTTTTTCAGTAGGACTTTGACGTGGAATCAGCATATGAAATACACTCAAAACGTAAGTAGTGACCTCTGGCGTAGAATAACAACAGATATCTGCTTCCGGGTAAACTATACTAAACAAAACCGTGTCAAGCGTTTCTTTACTTACATTATTTGATCGTATTTTGAACTCAGGTGTTGGCTGCGTAGATTGTGGTAAGGACAGCAATTACAACTGTTACGTTGTCCGGAATAAATGTGCTGTAAATGTGTGTCTCTCTCTCCCACTAGTACATACTCGGAATTCAATAATTTTAGAGTGGGTTGAAAGTTTTTCATTTGGTTATTAATAAATTATATTATAAATTAAAGATGCCAAGAAATTATATACTTGGTTTAATCCTTTATCCAAATGTAAACAAACAAAGTTTGCGCCTGAAGTATCTTTCGGGATTGGGGCAATTCGTTGCAAAGGTGGACTGAGTTCACATCACTTTCCTTAGTATCCCATAATGCAAAGCACATCTCCTTGCAGACATGTATAATACTATGCATTAAGGGAAGGGCCACTACCCAGACCGGCTTCGCCCTTTATTGAGGTCTCTTCAGTGGGAGCCAGACCCAGAGGTAGTGATGTTTTGCTACTTTTCACTCGGGGAAGGATACAAAAAGAAGCAGAAATTAATTCTTAGCATTTTTAGAGCTTCAAAGCGCTGTAAGCTGTTTAAAAAAATATGGAATTCAGTATGGAAACGAATACGCCTTACCTGTTGTGGGTGGAAATGATCAGCGACGCTTCCGTCCCCCTTACGCCTTCACAATTTCCGAACTTTTAAAACTGTTTACTATGTAAAGCGCAAGTATAAGTTCGCCCGCTCTGCAAAAACTAAATGACACCGAAGTCGCGACCAAAAAAAAACCTTGCGCCATATAAGTCAATCTCACCGAGTTGTATCGAACATTAGCTACTTCGTCAAATGCGGTAACCTGCAGCTGTGTTCCATGTCAACATACACGCAAAATTGTCTCCCTTGCACGTGTTGGGAGGATATAATCGAGTTTGCATCCGAACGGAAGTTTAACCTCCGAAGTTACTTAGGCGACGCAACACAGCTCGACACGGTGTTGCTTGCTGCAGCGGTGAATAATAAATACGGACGACCTGCTCTAAATAACTTCGTGTCTGACTCTAGGGAAAGGAAGATTCGTAGGGTTTGGAAGTTTTGATGCGAAAACTGTTCTTCGGTCTGTCAGCAAGGGAAAAAATGGCCAATCGAAATTTTAATGGAGAGAAAAAAAAAAAAAACAGTGGGGAAAATCTTAATAGCAGTGGGCGTTATCCCAGCAAGATGCAAGTCAGACGAGCGGCTAATTGTGACGTCGGACTCGTCTGTGTTGCCTTTAGCTATGATTTGTCTCTAGGTTACGAGAAACAAAGCAGCGACCTCTAGCGGACTAAAATCGATTTAAAAATCGAAGAGACGACGAGTTAAAGATATTTGTTCCTACAAGGTTACCAGGAAAGCGAAAAAGCTTCTGAAATGAAAGATTTAATAAAGAAATAAATATTTCGAAGGAGCTAATCCATGAATCATGCAGTTCCTTAGGTGTAAAGTCGCCCGCGACTAAATAATAAACATGGGGTGCTTAGCACTCGAATTGATACGAGAGCCTTGGCACCTACCGGCATCCTAGTAACAGAATGCATTCGATCAGGTCGTGTGAAAAGAACGCTACGTCGCGTGTCATTATGGGGGGGGGGGGGTATTATCCTGTCGTTCTTGACACCGATTTTATTTTTACCAGAGATGGATCGACCTATATTGTGTGTGTGTGTGTGTGCGTGTGACGCAAGCAAGATAAAGGTAATCAATATGTCATCTTACGTGTGTGTGTGTGTGTGTGTATTATAACCGAAGTACAAAACGTATTCAAAAACTATTCCTAAAGCAGAATACTTGACGAAAGAAACATTTCAAAATAACTCCGTCTGTTTTTCCGTTTCTAAGAAGCATCGCCTAAAGATACGCTTACGTTCTTTTCATCTAAGAAAGGTCACAACTTAAGACAAAAACATCGAAAAAGGAAACACATTTTTCCTTCTTTTCCTCACCCCCCTCTCCAAGAATCGTCTAAGAGAGAAAAAATTAGAAGAAAGAAACTTGGAAACCTTTGCGTAAGGATCAGAGGGTGGTCCAGAAATAAATGACTTGTAGAAAGACATCCGAATGTTACCCCGCTAGCTTGTGGCGTGGGAGAAGGAAGAGAGGGGGAAGGAAAGAAGAATCAATACATTAGGAACAATGGTGGGGACTACCTCGAGTGCTTTATATAGAAGGGATTCCTTGCGGGGGCCCCCCCCCTGGTGACGGTCTGACTCAGAAAAGGCTTCGTTGAATGCCCTAAATCGGCACACAAAGAAAACTGTGCTGCGTTGAACGCATCTGTTTTCGCTCTATTCTTCGAAGAAGCACAGAACATGGAAGAAAAGAATTAAGTGATCGAGTGTAATAGACAGAAAATTTTATTATCGCGAGAGAAAACGCAAACTAAAAAATAAAAGAAAAGAAGATACAAAAGGTAGGAGACCTTAAAAGACATCCTAATTGTGGTTGTTCGTGCGTGGAATACACATAAATACCCCCCCCCCCATATCAGGTTTTGACTCCTTTTTTAAAAAAAACTAAAGGGATGGTGATAGTCTTCCAAATTTGCCCAGTTCACCGTAATTGGAGTATCCAACTTTTTTTTCTTTTTCTTTTATAGCATCATTCATAGTTTTGTAAGTCGTGAGCGGGGTCATATTTTTTTTTTTTATTTATTTATTTCATTTGTGCCTCTGAAAAGCTACCCCAACAACTCAGAAATTAAAAACGAACTAAATAAATAATACCAGAACGTGTGTTTTGAAATATTTGAAAAGAAGGTTGTCATTGAATATTTACACTGCTTCTTTTATGCGTTATGCGCATGTGAAATATCAAAATTCGTTGGAATAAAACAAACACACAGACAAAAAAAAAAAAAAGCTGTGTTGAAGCCCTTCAAACGAAAAAATAACCTTGGTAATTAAAATAAAAATGAAAACACATGAAAAGAGAAAGTGTAGAAGTAAAAAGATAAAAAGAGTACTAACAATAAATAGCAGATGATTTTCATCGCTCGATGTACCACCACGATAATGTGAACCTTCAATTGTTGAAATTCTTGTTTAAAATATCGGAAAAGTCTGAATAACTGAAAGGTGCCCGGATGACAAACCTAGAAAAGGGCCGATCTATAATTTTAATTGAAGGGAACAGTGGGGGAAGCAGAAATATCCCCCAACTAACTTTTAAAAAAATTTTAATGAGGGTAGCTAAGGAATCAGTTTCGATTCTTGCTTCGTTAATAAGAAAAGAGATCTCTTCTGCATGGAACCTTAAAGAAAGGCACGCTCGCCACGCGAACACACACACACACGTGAAAGGCTACTTGAAACATGCAAATCGAGTGCAAGATAGCGGAGAGAGAGAGCACGCACGTGCTTGCTATCTGCGCATTCCCAGGGCGATCTGTTCACGACGAGTTTTACGACTCATTAGGCTACTCGCAGTGCGGAAGACAAGACGGGGAAGGCCGGATGAGAGTTCGATATTCATTAGCCGAAACACAGCACTTATCGGGGCAGCGAAAGGGTCGAAGGTTTTTATTATTATTATTATTATTATTTCACGGTATATAAGTCGCTTATCTGGACGCATTACAGGGATGTAACGACACTCACGTGCTGTTCTGTTTGGAAAGGGGGACGTTTGTGTAGGAAGTAATAAATGATAGAAGGGAAGAAGCGGTTTCGTGGGATCAACCCCTCATTTCTCTTGATTCCAAACGGAACGCTCGAAATAGATCGTCTTAATTCGTGCTGTGCGTAGCGGCAATCAAGAATGATGACGTTCCATCTTAACTCGTCATTCGGGGAAAAATAATAATTTAAAAATATTCCCAAACGGATGAGTTTGCACGGTCTCGGATTTCTATTCGATGAAAAATTGCACACTTGTTGCACTCCGGAGAGAACATCGGAGACGCTTTCATAATTCCAAAGGTTTCGCTTTAAGGCAGACGTGTTTAAACGATTTAAATCACTATGGAAATGATCGAAGACAACAATAAAAAAAATGGCGCATTTCGTATTGGATTGTTGTGTAATGACGTCATTTATCATCGCAACAATTGAAACAAAAGACGTTTTTGTTGTTGTTGTTGAATTTCGCAAAATGTGAATCTGTTTAAATTTATTTTTTGTCCGTCCGTACGCAAGTTACTTTGTCCAATCAGACTTATAAGTCTGATTGGACAAAGTTATAAGTCTACATTACAAGTCAAAAATGTGTTATTAACAGGTTTAACTGTCGTGATAACGATGACGTCGTTATACAATATTACTATTGAGAAACTCACGTGTGTGTGTGTGTGTGTGATTAATTAAGTGGGCGAAATTATTCCCGATTGCATTGTTTTAATGTGCAGTCCATTCCAACGCAGTTCGTTTTTTTTTTGTAATAGCGAGCACCTTATCACTAAGCTACTGACGGTTGGCATGAAAGACATGCCATAGTTGCATCTATAATGCACACAGAACGGAAAACATGTCAAATCCATCTTGTTCAAGCTAAGCAAAAAAAGCGAAATTATCTCTCTTATACTACGGAGCCCCTCCTATGCGCATATTTCAGGTGGCTTTCCTATATCTTAGGAAATAGGAAAACCACCCTGCATCTCGAGGATGTATACAATCAGCAACGTCAGTTTAATCAGTCAAAAGAAGTGTTTGTTCTGTAGACATTTAGGCTCATGTATTGATCACGTGACATGGACAAGATAGTAGAAACGATCTTGAACAACTTTGGCCATGTAGAGACATATTCAGTGTCGGCTATTACACTTACAAAGACTCTAATTACACCAGAGAAGCCGAGATCAATTAATTTCTCCCAGCCAACATTTGTATTGGCCATTATTGCAATATATTAAAAAAAAAATCAAATTGCTTATAATGACGTCACAATGATCAATTGTGTTATTGTTAGAAGTGTATTATTGTTAGTTGTCAGATCATATTATAAAGAATACATCGGGCTATATTACGTATAGTGTTAACTAACCAAATGAAGCCTAAACAAGCACCTATCTATTATTATTATTATTATTATCATTATCAATTGTCTACGTACATTCTTTTGCACTGGCTAGATGAAACTTAATGAAATATCGCTATATAGAGTCTGTTTTCAAATTTGTCGACCCATTTCGATTCTTGTTTTAATCAAACTATCTTTAATGGTAAAAATAGACAAAATCAAATTACGTCAAAAAGACACTCGAGAACGCTACGAGTAGTACGAAACGTATCTTTTTAACGATTGTCTTCAATCATTTCCTCACTTGTTATTTATTTGTCTGCAGCTGTGGCTGAAAGAGTGAGCGAGTGAGTGGGTCTCGGGATTTTATTTGTCTGTCTGACTTACTGTAGCGGCCTGAATTATTTACGGCCACCTTTCCACAAGCTCTGTCAACAAGCTACGCTTGGGATCATGACGGTTGTGTAATGGAAAACCCCTTGGGAAGCGGAGAGTGAAGGATGAGATCGGAAGATGCTTGTTAAACATTGACAAGGAAACCTGTTGAACTGCATCCATCATTAAATACGCCGCCTAGAGAAGAAAAGGAATCCAAATAAACAACCACCCATGAGAGAGAAGATAAACCATAAACCTCCGTAATTAAATACGGTAATCAATTACTTCTTACGCTAAGAAAGAGTTGGACTTTGTTGATTCAATGAAGAGGAAATCACAATGAGATTTTATGGATAATTTATCATCTAAGGATGTCCCTCTTGCAAATAAACAGAAATATATTTCTTCAGAAACTTTAGAGACGTCTTTAGACACCTAGATCATCAGTCGAAAATCTATTTATATTTCGGATCTCATTTGAATTCGATTCCATACACTCACGAGCCAAACATGACCACTCAGTCTATTTCCGGCCAACCAGATTGGACGATCGGATAGAAACAGGGCAGTCGTGGCTGAATTCTAGCATGGGGGTTGTTCTCATGGACGTCATGGGTCCTCTCATCCCCATCGAATATACTTCTAATTCTTACCTGGGGGTTGTTTCGGACTATTTATTGCCCGATATGATGACAATGTGGCCCGATGGATCTGGACTCCTGAAGTATGACAATGCCCTTCGTCACGAGACTCGCCATCTCAGCCAAAGGAGATTCAAGACGCTACTAGGTAGGGCTTATAATATTTTGGCTCGTGAGTGTACGTCAATACCCTCGATAACCGCACATGCCCTGCAGGTTGCGTGCGGTTGCTCTAGAGAGTCGAGTTAAATCCGTTGAAATCCCCAAAAGATTTGCCTTCATTACAAGATCGCCAGTTATTCACGTGACCAAATATAACACGTAAGAGCGCGCGCGCGCACACACACCAACAAACTTTGCATTTGTCAATTGAACCGTTGCTTGTCATTCGTATCATCCGAACAATACAAACAGCTCTGGTGGATCACTTACTCTCTAAACGGGCAACACAGATGAGCATTGGGACGAACGTTACAATGTTATCATTCACTACTGGTAAGTCCCCCACAGCTCTAAAGTAGTTAGCATATTTACTGGTCTTTAACCGTAATCCAAACGTCGGTCTGACATTTGATTCATGCACGGAACAGACTGCAAGCAGAGTTAAATTTCACCGCTGTTTCGTTGATGTTGTCATCGTTCAAACAATACAAAGAATCGCATTGTTTCCAATGCACAAAGAGCGTTATTGTTCATATTCCCATTGTTAGAAAAGTACAATTAATTGTTGTGATGCTAACAGTAATGCATACATTATTCGATGTATGATTGATATTAATACAGTACAAATAGTATATTTGAATTTATGCACACGCAACAATGGGTAACAATACTAAAAAAAAAAAAGTTACTGACAAAGAAAAAATTTCTTTTCATTGTTCGGACGTTGAAAGCTTTTCGTTGTTTGTTTTTGCTTTCGCAAAAATAAACAACGAAATTTGCTGAACGAAAATAAACAGAATATTTCTGCTAGCGAGACTTCGTTGCCTAATCGTAACTTCGCCGCCTCTGTCGATGACAACCTTCATCCGTAGCTAGCAAAGATTCTGTCAGGGAGAGTGTTGAGGAATATAAAAATTTCCAACAATGCCACCTATTGTTAGAAGTATCAACTACTCGTCAGAATTCCTTTACTGTTTTGTTTCCTTACATGTAACAGTGGCCTTGTGATCGCTTTCGAGAGGTCGACATCTGGTGTCGGCAGAGTGTGGGAGCAAAAGAATGATTTAAACACTTTATAGGCTTTCTAGTGGGATAAAGGGAATGGCGCGTTGGCTATTGGGAGATGATTTGAAAGAGTTTAGTCGTATAATATAATATAGGTGGCACCAGGTTACGTGTTCCTGTAGTTTACCATTGTTGTAGTGTTTGTTAAAATGTATGTCGCAGTTTTAAAAAAGAAAATGGTGTGATCTAAATTTGCCAGGTTCTTTTTGATAATTTAAGACAGAGCTATTATAAGATTTTATTTATTACGGACAAATTAGTTACATTATATTTGTATAAGTGGATATCAAATTTACTGATTATTTTTATTTCTCTTTTTAAATCTGTTCATCCCAAGATTATTTCAATTATTATTTGAAGTTTCAATTAATGTGAAAATTTGCATAAAAATTAAATTTATTTAAAATACTCTGAATAATAGAGTAAATGTTAACAATATAAATATAAACAAAAAATATAAGATATATAACTGGTTTGTTTCGTTCTTCTTGAGCCACTGCTAAGTGCTACAAGCTTTAATTTCCTATTTCTTGCACCCGCCACAAGAAATATGAAGCCATTCTTCGAGAAATGCCACGACGTTGCGTCCATTGATTAATAGATCATCGAGTCCTGCTTAAGCCTCACCGCCTACTCGAGTTACGACATCGTCTAACTAGAGATTAAACAAAAAAAAAAATGTTTGGGGAAAATAACAAAACACAGCCAGAGATTAAACGCACGTGACAGGAGGTAAACAACAGGGATTAATGGGAGAGGAGTTTTAAGATCACGCTCTAGTTACCGTAAAAGCGGTTACTGTTAGAGTTACAAGAAACTCCGCTAATCCTGGGGTTTAAAAGAAGGTGAAGTCGATCATGCAAAAATGATCGCCTGACGTCTCAATACTCCCCCCTCCCACACCCACACACACACACATACACACACACGCTTAAGCAGCTGCCTATTGACGATTTACTAACGCATTTTAGTTATGAGCATTCCAATCACTTCTTTCATCTTTACACATACACACACACACACACACTCGCACGCGGTGGCAAACTTGGCATGGAAAGGGCAATAATGCCGAACGCTGCCATGGATATGCCAACTGACGGAACAAATGGGATGAGTCACTGCTGCCTAGGTCGATCGAATAAAACCCAGTAGGAAAAAAAACACGATGCGTGAAGATCTGGATTCACTCAGGTTACACACACACACACACACACAGAGAGAGAGAGAGAGAGAGAGAGAGAGAGAGAGAGAGAGAGAGAGAGAGAGAGAGAGAGAGAGGTCTTGGTATGTGATGCTGAGGGTTTAGTAAATTCTTAGGCAAATCAAACATTTAACGGATTCTTTTAGAGGTTTTTTTTTTTTTGGGGGGGGGGGGGGAATGCAATAGATGAAAAATCGGCACGTGGATCCTTCCGCATAATCCTCCGAAAGTATTAAATTTTAAACTTAGTTTGAAAACAGTAACCGATAAGTGAAGTTTCGAAGAAAAAAATAAATCTTAAGAATGTGATCTTTTTAATTAAAGAGCCTTACATGCCTTTTAATTGAAGGCATTATATTGATCGAATGCTTCGATTGTTTTTAGATTATTTTTCTGAAAATCTAATAGCTTAAAGGGTTTTATTTATTTATTTTATTTTATTTTATTTTATTTCAGACACGCTTCTATGATTTCCATACATTATTCTCCGCAATCTCCTATTCGTTTTAACTCTATGTTACTTTATCGATCTGTTTTTCCAAAGTAAAATAAGGGTCTGATAATAACCTTCTCAAGAAAAACATATAATTACTTTTTTTTTTCAATGTTGTTTTGACAGTTATGAACAGCAATTGGTTTCGTGTACTTCGTATCTCTGACCGTTATTTCGTGGAATAAAAAATAGTTCTGTCGTCGTAACCCCTAATGGATGTTAAGACCATTCTTATCATTAGAACTGGTTTAAACGTGCTCTTCTGATAGTATTTTAAAACACTGAAAATATCCCATTTTTCGTTCTTTCCCAATTATTTCAAGAAGACAGCAAATGATAACCGTATTGGATAATTTCAAAAAGATGTAAACCTCTTATTAATAAATATGAATTTGATCTCTCTCTCTCTCTCTCTCTCTCTCTCTCTCTCTCTCTCCTAACCCTTCATATTATTTACGCACTTTCCTCTTTATATTGTTTACTACAAAGTTCTCGTTATGTATTGTTTGCAACAGCTTTCATTGTTACGCGTCAGTAACAATTAAAAATATTAACGCATGCGTCGTTTACATGATTACAACAATAAAATTCACTTTCCCATTGCTGATACGACTCCAGTATTGTCTATTTCTAAAAAAATATTTGAGCGGTTTCGTTATCTTTTTCGGATTTTTTTTCTTTTGTTGAAATAAACAATGAACATTCTGAATAATAAATAACAAATACCCTAAATCTTTATGCATTCGTTGTAATTTTCCTAAGTATTCTATTTTCGCCGCTTATCTCCAGACAACTCTACAGAACGTTGTCATTGAACAACAGACAACGTAGTCTCTGTATTCTAACTGCTTTTTATAGTTGGCATTCGTAGGAACTATAAAGCATGAACCTTTTAAATGGTTTATCGATTGGGAGCAACAGTGTCGGCCCAAGGCTATGGAACCTGTTATTTTGCTTCACTGCGAGATAAAAGTAATCACACCGATCGAGTGCAGTCCATCTTGAGGCCGGAAATATTTATGGGTTGTTGCAAACCACCTCGCTGAACACACTTGAAATGGAACGAACAAAGTTTGGTAAAGAGAAAGTAGATTACGAATCTTATGTGTAATCCAAGGACGGCTCTCAAGGATGTTGTAAATGGCAATAAAAAAAATAACAATAATAATAATAATAATAAAAGATTGTATTTGCTTCTGGTTCGTAGATAAAATTCATAAGACATAACGTGTGATTTTGCGTCTGTGATTTTAAGATCCTAAGACTCGTGATACGAAATTCAGAGCTCGGAACCATGAATTTTTGGCTAGCGGGGAGCTTATTTTAGTTATTCAAAAAAGTTATATATAAATGTAAGTCCTACTCGGGAAAATTATGAAGCTATATCAGGTCCATGTATTTCTAACCAAAGGTATTGCGATACCAATTGAGCTACGGATGGAACATAATGAATAGAAATGATTTTAATAATATAGAGGAAGTCTTGCTTAATTCTATAGATAGAGTATAGATGGTTGAGTGTGCAAAACTCTTTATCTCATCAGCAAGATATTACAGATCAATAACCCAGCACTTGCTATACGAGATTTTATCACCTTCGGCAGCAATTACGGCTTCACCCCCCCCCCCCTTCTGGGTGCATCCTCTAGTACTGTAATTTCCTGTGTTTCAGAAGCCGTCTCTTCTGCAAAGCCCCGTTGATCATGATCGTCGGACAAGGTCGCATTGGGTGTGACCTCGCACAAACGCTAGCTAACTTGTCCCAAAGGTCATTAACAGAAGTAACGTCGGTACTTTGTCAACGTAGATTAACGTATAAATGGTGGTTCGGTACCATCTGTTGCTTCAGAGTCGTTTTACTGTATTGACGGAATAAAGAAAAAGAAAAAAAAAAAAATGCGACTTCGTATGAATATACAGGACTGAGACAACTAACAGTAATCCAAAAATATATTAACAAAATCACGCTATGAGATCGTACTCATTCTAACAAAATAAATCTTTTGTTTGGCACACAAAAAGATGACTCAAACACACTTTATTGTTGAATAAAAAAAAAATGCACACTACATCAGGACTGTTTACATAAACACACACATAGCAGAAGACTAAATATTCCGAGTAATTTCCCCATATGTTTTGTATTGTTGAATTTTAATTATTAATTATGAACTACGATTGTTTAGTCTTTTAACATTAAGCAGAAGACTAGAAATTTTTAACAATACAATTTCTTCTAATGCTTGCATTGTTAAATTTCAATTGTTAACAACACATCTAGTTTATTTTAAGTCGTTGATTTCTCTGCATTGTTGGCATAAGAATAGATATTCTAAACAATACAATTTGATGCGGGCATTGTTGAATTTGAATAATTTTTCATCCAGTTTATTTCAAGCTGTTGATTTCTTTGCAGCATTGCGAACTAAATATAGCACACAAGAAAGAAATACGATGACGTCTAGCAAATCGTTCAAATAACCCTGAATAATGGTTATTTGATCGATTTGACAACTTCGTGGCATCTCCTGTTTGAGAAGTTTATCATTTATCAATCTTTCAGTCCGTTTCTTTCTGTTTTTTTTTCATTTTTTGTAACTAAAAGCTCGTTACATCCACACAAATACATCAAATAACCGGATAACATTTACAAAAAGAATGAAAAACGAACTCCCACTAAAGGTGTCATTTCAATTTATTATATTGTTCGCTGTTAGATCTATTTATACCTACCTGGTGTTAAAGAAAAGACTAAATTAAGGTTAGTGCGTAAATTTTACACATAAACAAAGTTCATAGCCCTGATTCAATTTAAAATTAAAAAAAAAATAGAACTGCATTGCCATAGTTTATGCGTTACGTGTCGAAATATTTACATTAAATATACATCACTACTCCTATTTGATATTACTTTAAAACTTTAAATTATTTTAAATATTTAATTAAATATTTTTCTTACTTATTCGTCTGATGCAAATCAGCCGTATATTACAAAATAAAACTACAAATATTTTGCATAAAATTATAATTGTCTTTTAAGATAACAGATGGCGCCACGTGTAACCATGCTTTATTATGCTATTTAGTTAACATAATTTAACGGAAGTTAGATTCATAAACAGCGCACACACTAATTACATTTAGCGTTAAAATACGTAACATTCTTCACTGACCAATCAGATTTTTATGGTCCGAGGAAAACATGCTACACAGGAAAATCCACATTAAGTCCTAGACACCTATGAGCAGAAGGTTCACTGCATGTGTTATGATTATTGGTTACTGCTGTATCCATGAGCACAGTTTTTTTGTTTGTTTTTTTTTATTAGTGATAGAATTTTTCCAGCAGACCAGGAATGATTGTGGAGATCCCTCCCCCCCATCTGTAAATATCTGTCTCTTTCAAAGCAAACAGAAGTCTGAAGCAATTAAATATTTAAACTTACGAGGAGCGACCTTCAAATAGTGGGATGAACTGAGAAAAGCTAATTATTATTATTATTTCTTCTTTCATTCGTTCATATCTTTACTTCGATTTTCAAGGTAATATTTGCAGTTAAAACAAATAAATAAAAACCATCTCTGATTTTGTGAGTGAAGCGGGTCATCCCTCTATGGATTTACCTCTGACCCCTACCCGGAATTATATTCATGGCAGTGCTTTGTTGAACAGGAGCCAATTACTGATTTATATGATGACTTGGAAACATGACATCGTGAGTACTGCAATGTCTAACTTGAAGTAACTTCTACAATTGAAGGTGAGTTAGCTGATCTCACATGAAAACAGCATGGTGGTATTTTTACTTCCAGAAAATGAAGTTTTAAATCCAGCATACAGGCAATTAGGCGAGAGAATACACGCAATTTACAGACAAAAAAGTATTCTTGGTGTGTGGTAGATGGCGTGTGTGTGTGTAGATGGATGACTGACAGTTCTGCTGTATGTAGATGTTAGACAGTGCTCTTGAGTAGCATACAGACGATTGGTTGTATGGAGGGCATTCCCAAAATTGGTCCTTAGACTCCTTGAAGATATCACGTAATAATAAAATAAAAATAAAATAAATCAGCTAATGCCTTTTATTCGTTTATAGGAAGTAGGTGAGGCCTTCATACCCTATTTAGTTTTGGAGACTGAGTGGGCAGTTCAATCTCCACTGGTGACCAATCCGAGATAGCTGGCCCATGTCTATCACTAATTGTAGCAACCACCGATGAAGAGGCTGGCAAACAAGTGCTGCCATCTCTTGGTGCCTAACACTAACAGGATATGTTACTGTCTGAAATAATGTGAGTACTACGGTCGATTTTCTTGAGTTTACTGGACGAAAAACCCGACTTTCCCGGGAAAAAAAACCCACTTGCCTGTGCCAGAGATCGACTAACTTGGCAACCGGTCAAAGAAAGACTTAAAAAGTTCCTCCAGTCGACGACTAGACTTGAACTTAAGTCTGACTTCAAGCGCCACTTCCACTGAGCTACACAGCCTATGTCACATAATAATAATAATAATAATTTTTTGACAAAGTTTATTATCCTCTTTATTTATAAAATATTTACAAATATACAATTGAAGTTTTACAATTACATTTTTGTTCACTACAGATATTCAGTATTTAATGATAAGTGAATATCTTATTTAAATACATCAATAATAATAACTAAGTTACAATGTATTTTTCATTTTTCCATACATATTTACAATTATTCATTTCATGTGTTAAGAGAAAGAGATTTTTCATATTAACGATATTGGTTGTGGAATAATTTTTTTTTAGATCAAAAAAAAAATAAAAAATCAGCTAATGCCTTTTTATTCCCGTATAGGGAGTAGGCGAGGTCATTTAGCCCTATCTAACTTTTGGAGACTGAGTGGGCAGTTCAATCTCCACTGGTGCCCAATCAGAGATAGATGGCCCAAGGCTATCACTAATTAAGCGGCACTCAGTGAAGAGAGGCGGCTCAACAAGTGCCGCCATCTCTTGGTCCCTAACACAATATATTTAATGTCTGAAATAATGTGGGTTCTACGGTCGATTTTCTTGACTTTACGGGATGAAAAACCCGAGTTTTCCGGGAGAAAAAACCCGCTTGCCCGTGCCATAGATCGACTAACTCGGGAACCGGTCGAAAAAAGGCTTAGAAAAATTTCCTCTAGTCGCCGACTAGACTCGAAACCAAATCTTCCTTCGTGCGATTAAGCGCTGTGGTGTGCAAACGCCACATCCACTGAGCTACACAGGCTCTTTTTTTTTAGATAAATGTACTTTTTTTTTCAGCATTTTTTCATTTACATTATATTTTTTCATCTGCAGTTCAATTAATTCTCAAATTATATTAATAGTTTCTTTTTTTGGTATCAGCAGGGAATGCTGAATGGATTCATTTCACTTTTTCACAATGCTATTTTTAAATTGAAAATAATATTAATAATATTTTATTATTATTAATGATAACACTGTATTCTACGTTTTTTTCACATACATATTTATAATGATTAATATAATATGCTAAGAGTAATCTCTTTCATTTTGACAACATTGGTTATGGATTAAATTTGTATAAATATATATACTAGTTGTTGTTGTTTTTCTACATTTTATCTATTTATATTTATATATATATATATATATATATATATATATATATATGATTGAGATTGAGAATCTATGATTGAGAAATTCCGGCACACACACACGCGCGCACGCGATGACTTGGAATGTATTGATGCATCGCTGAACCGGAAGCCTGAGCGAATATATTGTGTTTCATTAAGTTTGTATGGTATTTTGGGTGCGTGTTTCTTGTTCGTAGTATGTCCTTAGAGCTCTTTTCAGGCTATTGTAGTTTGTAAGGTTTCTGTATTCAAAAGGTAATTTGTTTATCATGTCTGGGATGTAGAAGTTTCGCGTGGCCTTTCCGTAGTGATTATTGTATTTATATGTGATATAATTAGTTGTCGGAGGTCTTGTTATACGGAATGTATTTCTGACTGTCCTGTAGTTGGCATCGAAATAATGTTTCAGCAAAGCTGCATAGTGACATAAATGTTTTGCTGTCAGTATTTTGTGTTCTGCCATTGCAATGTTTATAAGGTCGTGATTTTCTCTTTGTTCCCAAAATATCAGTTTTGTCATTTTGTACTGTAGCGACATTAATCTATTCAATTTGTAGGGTGCACAGAAAGCATACGTTGTTATTGCGTATCTTAGTATATTTTGGCATAGTGCTTTGTATATTAGTGTTTTTAGGAACTATGTCTTTTAAGCTTACACTTATTGTTCGGAATTTGTTGTATAGATGGTTTATGTGGCTATTCCTGTTCATATCTGCGTCGAAGTAAATTCCAAGGTATCGTATTGTTTCAACCTGAGTGATTGTAGTGGTTTTGCTGTTCTGTGTGTTTTTTATGTTGGAGAGTGGATGTTGGATGGTTATATATTTGTTATCAACTGGTCGAGTAAGTGGATTTCTGAATATCATTAATTTTGTCTTTTCTGAGTTTAGGTGTATGGAGTTTTTCATGAGCCAGTATGTGATCAGATTTATGTCAAGTTGCATATGTTTGGGCTATGCTTGCGTTATTATGGATGGATATTATTGCTGTATCGTCTGCGTATTGGAAGATCTTACCTTTGAGTGGTAACTGATTAATATCGTGCGTGTAAATGTTGAATAGAGTTGGGGAGAATACAGCTCCCTGTGGCACTCCACGGGTTATTGGTAGCTCTCTTCTTCGGTTTGATCCGATACGTGTGATATGCTTTCTATTTTGGAGGTAGTTTGTAAACCACCTGTGCAGAGGCCCACCTATTCCAACATGCCTCAGCTTTTCTAACAAGGTTTGATGTGTAAGTGTATCGAATGCTTTAGTTAGATCTATAAAGACTACCATGGCAATTTTGTTTTTGTCTAAGGCGGTATTAATTACGTCTGTAAAGTCTTCCAAGAGAGATGTTGTTCCCTTATTTTTCTGAAAACCATATTGTGTTTTGGGGATAATTTGAAAGATCTCAGTGTATGCTGTGAGTTTCTTTAGTACGATCCGCTCCATAATTTGATTGATAATTGGTAATGTTGCTATGGGTCTGTAATTGCTGATTAAATTTCTTTTTTTTTCATGTTTGTATATGGGTGTGATTATGGCGGTGTTTAGCATACTTGGTATCTGTCCTGTTTTAAATATTTTATTTATTAGTTTTAGTAGGATAGGACCTAAGAAAGGGTTGGATGAAGAGTGCGATTTAAAAGGTGGCATCAATTAGGAGACAACGGTTTGCAGGGATCGTGAATACGTTTTGATCAAAATATGCAAAATATTTTCTATAGGAGTCTTCAATGTAGCATGCAGATTTTCATTTAAACCGCTAATACTGCTAATATTATGAGTTTATTTTTATGCCAAACTTATAAATTTGGTGTAGTTTTATTCAATGAATTTTCGGATTATTGTAGTCTGTTGTCGAGTTTTGTTTTTCACCAAACAAGCAAAAAAAATGTTGTTGTTTTATTCCCACCCCCGCCTCCGATTCAGCGTTCATACCTAAACTTCTTGCTGTATTCAGCACAGTAGCATTTGCCATCATCTCCTACAAAGCACTATCATAAATATAAATTTATTCGGGAGCTGCCATTTATTTGAGCACGATTAAATATAATTTCAATGTAATATGCAGAGGAGTGGAAACAGTGCAAGTTGTTGGCGAGAACATCCTGTTTCAACAGAATATGACCCATAAATAATAACGAGAAAGTGGGTGGTTCGCATCCAGGAAGTACTGGATAGACTTGTTGGTGACATCATAATTATTTCGATTAAGATCTGAAAATGGGTGCGAAAAAAAACCTCAACAAACAGGATACGAACTGTCGTTAGGAGCAACTACACAACAGCATTCGGTACTGTCGCGATGGATGGATTACTTAGGCATACTGAGAGCTTAACATAAATATTTCAGTAATAACTATAGTGTGAAGAAAAGAATTTTCTAGGTCCCTTTCAATCAAGGACAAGTTAACCGATCTTAAGAAAAGAGTATCCCTGTAAAAAAAAAAAAAAAAAAAAAAAAAAATAATAATAATTTCACTTCGACTCAATAACACTCAGTTATTAAACTATCTGGAATTACAGGGTGGTTCAAAATTCCACGTACAAACTTTGAGGGGAGGTAGAGAGCATCAAAATCAACCATACTCACATTGGAAAGCATGACCGGAAACGCCACCCGAAAGTGACAGGTGGCGCTGTTCGCCAGCGCACCAGGTGAGCAATTAGGGCTTCCTCATTCAAGCTTTCGCCGTCGTACGAAGAACATGCGTCGTTTTACGAACGCTGAGATGGCAGACATGCACCTCGTTTACCATATTATGTATCCACCTACTATTGAACTGTTCAGTTACGCCTAATAAAGCTTTTTACACGACTTACTGCCTTGTGTTATTTCTGTATCTTCGTGTCCCTGTTAGTACCTTCCGGTTGCGTTTCCGGTCATGCTTTCCTATGTCAATAGGGTTGATTTTGATGTACTCCACCTCCCCTCAGAGTTTGCACGTGGAATTTTGAACCGCCCTGTGTATAAATTAAGAGGATATTAAAACCAACATCATTCCAGAGCCGAATACAGAAACTATAAAAGTTTCGTATTTGAAAGTCGACCAGAGAGCTCGTGGGAATCCACTCGCCGCCCTACCAATTTATCAAATTCGACGCCACCCTTAATTTATATAATTTTGCATCGCCGAATTGAAGCCTTTTGGCTCTTTATTTTGGTAAATATCGGGAATTAGTTTAAAAAAAAAAAATTGGTTTCAGTTACCAAACAAAACAACTAAGACTGTCAGGACGATTGCTGGGGGAGTTCAGAGGGGTGGGTGGGGAGGGAATACTTCACTTTGTTCTCAATTGGCTTTACTGAGATTGTTGTTTTCCCTTGAGGAACAAACGGGTCTTCTGCTGAGATCAGGAGTGCCCACGAGGGGAGGGCTTGACGGCGTTGTTAAATACAACGTCTCGGTGGAAACACGCAGGTGAATCCAGCTGGAAAAGGACGAGGCGAAACTCGGGGGGGGGGGGATAGAATTGGTGCTTAATGGCAGTAGACCGCTTCGAAAGCCGTTGAAACATTACCGACGTCTTTTAATCAGAGTAAGCTTGTATTCCATGAGTGGTGCTTTCCGCATATTTCTAAACGGGTTGTCCGTAACCATTTTGTTGCTTATTTTCTTTTTTACTTCCCTGAAATTCTTGGTTTGACTGCCCACACACGGCTTCCAGTTTTTAGTCTCGTAGAAATTAATACCAACGGACTTTCTATCTGTTAAACCTTGCGCGTTGTTATCAGTACTGAGGGTGTTTCGTTTCTCCCCCCCCCCCCCGAGATGGCGTATGATATTTAAGCGAGCTCAAGTGCCACGTTTACGTAGCACTCCTTCAATGATTCAAACCGCACGACAGGAAGTAAAAACACTTTTCCTGTTTACATATTACCCGATTGTCTTGGGACTGTTCTGACTCATCTGTATATCAATAAACATGACGCGAGGTTGGTGATAAGCCCTTTATGATAACGTACGGCCAAGAATAAAACTCTTGACGGCAAAAGTGCATCAAATATCCTTAAAACAAATTGCCGTCAATTTCAAATATCGGGAGACGGGAATTAAATTTAAAAATGTTTAAAATATTTATATTTAAAATAAATGTACCTCAGAGCGCTTGGAATAAAAAAGGAATCTGTTTCTTTTTTTTTATTTATTTTTAAAAGTGCTAAATGAAGACCGGTAGTAACCATGCTTAGTGTTCCGTGTTGATGCACACCACGAAATATCGGATTCATTACAATCTCAACGCCAGAGGTCGCTGCGAGACTCAAACTATGGAAAAAGTAACCGAAGTAGGTTATTTCTGAACGCCTAAAAAAAGGAGAACAGAGCACTGGTCGTGTACATGTCAAAGAAAAAGAAAACAAAATCTACGGAAGTCGAAATGCAGTCGTATTTAATCGATACACGGGAAAAGCTTAATTAAACTGCTAGCACACGAATTCTCCACTCAACGTCCTTAAGATTACGTAAGAAGATTATCGTATTAAGGGATGAAAATGTTAATCTTCTTACTCCAATAGGAGCAGAGCCAAAAGGAAACGTTCTCAACTGTTAACAGCCGCTTTCCTTTTTAATCCTTTGGACGGAACTTAAAAAAAAAAATTTTTTTTTCCTCTATGCGTTCATTATTTTCGTAAGTTAAGAAAGTGTGAAGAGAAAAAACCCTTAAAAGTTACTCACTTGGAAACATCTTTTAAATGATTCGAGTTTTAGAAATTGCGTAATGTCGTGGGAGAATCTCTGTCTCGAGGAGTGATCAATCACGTGATGCGCTGCTTTTTATTTTAGCGGAGTCCTTCAAGCCTCCGTAGCTCAGTTGATAAAAACGAAGCCATTTGACAGGGAAAGACCTGGGTTCGATTCCCGTCAACCTTTATCTGGTCTCTTTCGACTAAAGGTGAGTTAACCGGTCTCATACGGCGAAGTTTTTTTTTCTTTCCGGAAACTTCGGTTTTTCATTCCTCAGAACAGGCAAACCGACCCCTTGAACACACGCTGCTACAGTCAAAAAAAAAAAAAAAAAAAAAAAACATTCCCCTCCCCTCCAGTGGCAGGCCAGCTGGGAGTGTACTAACAAAGTCGTATCAATGTAACACGCGGAGCCTGCATTAAAAGCGGGATAAACGCGCAGTCGAAGAAGACAGACCCTTCAAAAATGCTCAAAAAAAAAAAAAAAAACACAAATATGACCTTTTCAATGGCTGAAAGGACCATATTTTACTAAAGGAGGAGACAATATGTCTCCTATCCAAAAAGTATTATATGCATACAAACCTCCCCCATCCAAAAATAATAATATTTTTATTAATCACATGAAAATAAACCAAGAAAACACTATTAAGTATGCTAGAGGAGATTGAAACGAACGACAATTAAAACCATGAGGGTTTTTTTTTTTTTTTCACATTTCAACAATGAGGGGATTTTTATTATTAGGGGTATCATCTCAATGGAATCCAAGGACACATCGCACCAAGGATGCTCAATACTCTATACAATTGGTCGATTTGCTTGTATGCGGGGGGGGGGGGGAATCCACTTTCCTGGGGGAAAATAATTCTTCTTCGTGAATTTATTTGTTTTTAATTTTCTTACCTTCCCTCCCCAATGTACAGATCAGTTACCAGCTGGTGATGAAGCCTTGGCAGCAGATTTTAAAACTTTCTTGGAGTTTCTTGTGAATCCACAGGTAAAATATTTCTTTATTATTTCCTTTCATTATTTATTACTCTTTTTCTTTCTTTTTTCTTTTCTTTTTTGTTGTAAACTTGAGTACTGGAATAAAAGAGTAACAAACTACCGATAGGTTGGTTGAGGGAATCGCGTCTTCGCTGACCTCCTAGAGAGTGCGAGTTTAAATCCCATGCGAGATGATTTCCAAATCCGGTGTAAAATCATCGACTGCTTACTGGAGACCTGAAGTGGCTTGAAAAAATAGAACTCGCGGATTATCTAATTCTTGGGCTGCATTTAGTAAAAAAAATGATAACAGCAAACAAGTGCTATTATCCTGATCGCTTCATTTTTTAGGATTATACAGCAATCCCTCGATTAGTGCGTTTTCGATTAGTGCGTCTTTTTTTTTTTTTTTTTTTGATACCCAAATTCGATTAGTGCGCCTATATACATCTTAAAAATAAATGTTACAGAATTTAAAAACTTTCGATCTATACATTTTTTATGGCTGACTATTTTAAAAAATCACTCACCAGAGTGAAATAATTTAGTTACCGATTTAAAACATTTTACGAAGTTATTTTTAATGGCCTGCGTACTACACTACTTCCATGTACACTGTGTTCCAAATTTTTACCGCCAAAATTTATATCGTCTGCTATAGTACGCCCAGTGGTGAGCTATAAGGGACTCGCGCGAGCCCTTTGTTAAATTTTTCTCAAATTTGCAAGCTCCTTGTTCTTCTTGTTTACTTTTTTATTTTTTCAAAAAAAAAAATTTTTTTTTTTGAAACATATTAAGCGACAAACTCATACGGTAACCTAACAAAAATTAGTCTATTCGGCAGTGTATAGATTATTTGGAATTATTGTTTCAACTCCTCTATAACGAATGCGTCCAAGTTTGAATATAAAATAAGCGCGTGCGCTATCTTTACTCCTCTCTCTTCTGGTAGCCAATCGTATGGTAAAACCAGTAGCCAATCAAATGTTTTATAAAAGATTATAAAAGATTTCATTCTTATTATATTTGGATAGTTAAGAAATGTTTTTCGTATGTAAGATAAATTAACACAGTTCATTGTGTGCAAATTGTGTGAAATACGGCTTTTTTTTTTTTTTCTCGACGATGCGAGCCCTTTGTTAAAATTTCCATAACTCACCATTGAGTACGCCCACAGATTCGACACCCTTCGACACTTCTGCGCATGTCACAAAAAGGAGAATCCATTCCGATAATAGAGTATAGCAATCCGTCTTCTGGGGATGAGTTGTTTATTATTTTACAGGTCGGAAAATTAACTTCTCTTTTATGATCATTGTAGTTTTTAAAGTGGTAACTATTTTGCTTGTATAACAGTTTTTCGCGTGTTGGCGACCAATTCGTACATCCTTCATTTCTTTCTCCCCTTCAGTGATAATGTCCAAGAGTTAATTAAATCTCATTCTGAAGAATTGAGTGACTCCGACCTGCTAAATTTAGATGCACAGCGGGAAGATCCCGAAGAATATGAAGAAAATTAACCACTGATAGTCAGCCAAAAGAGATTTCACAGAAACAATTTGAAAATATTTTTCGTACAATCGAAGTTTTTAAGCAGCGATGCTTCGAGGCTGACCCTGATGAAGAGAGAAGAAGTAAAATTTGCAGAAGAGTAGAAGAGGCATAGAGTCACACCGTCGGTTGTATGAAAAAAAGAAACAAAATGCCGGCCAAACTACGTTAGCTCAATTCTTTGTTAAGAAGTAGAATAATAAATTTATATTCTGAATATTTTTCAGTGTCTTTCGTCTTCATGGTTTTCCTCTAACTAGGCCCTGAGACATATCCTAATTCTTTTATAAAAAAAATTACGGTTCGAAAAAGAAATTTGAGGAACGAATTATACATTTCCCATAGATTATTATATTCGATTAGTGCGTTTTCGATTAATGCGCCTGTTTTAAAGAACGCATTAGGAGCATTAATCGAGGGATTGCAGTATTGCACTTACAAGTTCGAATTGAACATATGTTTGAGAAAGACTTCGCTACTACCTTTATTGCTTTACTGGAACAGTTTTCGGTTAATCCACACACACACACACACACACACACACACACAATACGCATTATAGACGCATGTAAGAAGGCATGCGAACAATTGTAGTAACGCTGCTGTAAGCTCTTAAATGCGATGAAGCTGGCAGCTCATCAGTTAGGCCTAACAGACTACGAGAAGAGTGGAACAGTCTCAAAACTAAATTTGAGTACGCTTCAGAAATAAACCACGAAATCGGAACACTCTTTAAGTAGAAATAATATTAAAGGAAATATAATAAAGAGAATGTGTTTCCTCGTCATTATTTAATTTATTTTATTTTTTATGTTATTTTTCAGAAGGAGGAACTAGATTTTTTTTTCAAAATACACTTTGCAGCATTATCAGATTATTTATATTCAAGATACCAAGTAATTTTATATAAACTTGGTTTTTAATCCTATTTCCCAATAAGCAAACAGACAAGTCAAGTTTGCGCCTGCATGTAGTGCCAGTCTAAGGCAACTCGTGGTAAAGGTGGATTAAGCTCTGATCACTTTCTTTAGTATTTTTCCCTTAATGTAAAGCACATCCCCTTGCGGAGATGGACCATTGCCTTTAATGCATAGCATCATATATCTCCGCAAGGGGATGTGCTTTACATTAAGGGGAAAATACTAAGGAAAGTGATCAGAGCTTAATCCACCTTTACCACGAGTTGCCTCAGACTGGCACTACGTGAAGGCGCAAACTTGACTGACTTGTCTGTTTGTTTATTTGGGAAATAGGATTAAAAAAAACCTAGCTTATAAAATTGCTTGGTATCTTGAATACATAATACACCAAGTTAAAAAAACTTTCTACATATATATATATATATATATATATTAAGGATCGTTATTGTAAAAAAAAAAAAAAAATTAAAACATTGAGATTTTCATTTTAGAAACAGTTTATTACAAGAAATAGTTTAGAAATTAGAAATAGTTTATTACATTTAAAAAAAAAAAATTAAAAATCGTTTAAAAACATTCCAAAAAAGTGCTAAATACATACATACATACATATATATATAAATTCCGGAAAAGAAAAAAATTAGGCCCATTCATTCTTGTTCGTCAGAGACGGGTTCAGTGTGTTCACGGAATCGGTTTGTCTGTTTTGACGAGAAAAAAAAAAAAAAAGAAAAAAGAAAACTCCGAATGAGATCGCTTAACTTTAATTGAAATAACTGTAATAAAAATTTTGCTCATCATAAATGGAACTCGAACCCATGCGTTTCCAAACAAAGAGCTCCGTCACCAACTGAGCTACAAGAGCTTTCTTTAAATCATTTTTGAAACAAATCTTCGTATGTACATTTTTAACGAAGTGACAGATAGTGGTAGAACGAATCTGAAATTCTATAATGCTTCAATATTCAGAGAAAAGAAGTGACAATTTAAGGATGGTCATCCCATGTAGGGGATACTTCCTGAGTGGAAAAGATTCTCACAAACTGAATCGAGTTTATTACCATGGGAACATCACAAATTAAACCCTGAAAATAAAGAGAAAGAAACGTAAAAGATGTCACAGTTCAAATTCCCTTCGAATTAAAATTCGTTCGATGTTGAGAATATTTCTGCATACGAAACTTCCGCTAATAATATTCAACAAAGTGTGTGCTACTTAAAAAGTACGGACGAAGGCCAATAATTCATTCTGTTTTCTCATTTTCAGAGCAGTAAAAAAACAAGAAAAAAGAGAAATCTCCTTGCCTCTGGTCTTCTATCGAGCCATTAATAATGTAAGTTTTAAAATAGCATAAAAGATTAAGAAAATAGAAAAACCTTAAGTATTAGAAAGTTCTCCCGCTAGGATACAGGGGGAAAAAGCCTCCATAAAAAAACACATAAAATGTTTCACTTAAAGAAATGGAGTGTACGCCCTCTAAATTAAATCATTTTCAAAACCAGAGGCAGCATCATTTATCATCATTTCAGTGGGTACTACATCCATAAGAATGAGGCGAACGGAGAAGAACTGCAGCCTTAAAACCACTTAATCTAAAAGTGAGCTACCTCTTCTGAGGAAAGAGTGGGCCCCTTAATACACCAGAGACAGTTACAAATACTCCTTTGGTCTCCCCCTCCACGAAATATCGACTTGTGGGAAAAGAAAGAAAAACTACTGACTTCACTAAAAGCAACGATTTCTTACTCTTCAATGTTTTCTTTTTTTAATGGTTAAACCCTAGAAAACTCGCAACAAATTAAATTGTTCTACAATAATTAACACAATCGAGTTTTTTTTTATTGTGATATAAAATCAATTTTCCATTATTCCCCTTATCCGTTTAATTGGCGCATCATAACAATTGTTAGAGCGCCATCTATGAGCAAATAAATGTTCACAATGGATCTGAATAACAAAGCGAATAAATTCTGTTGGACGTTGCTTTCCACAGTAGTTATTTGTCACGAACTGTAGCGAACAATGTTACAGACGACCGCTCGGGGCGCTGTTCTCGGAAAAACATGTAATTGAAGTCGGAGCATAGTGTAACCGAGATAGTCATTCTTTCTTGTTCGGAAGTTTCAGCAAAGACGAAACACAGCGTACTTGCTCAACTACATTACGTTTGAGCAAAAAGAGTTTTAAACTTATTAGTGCGTTTATTCTAAATTAATAAATTTAAATTAGATGCGAAGTGGAACAAAAATTAATTGATCAATTAAATGTGTTATTTTATGCAATCATCGCTTTTGCATACCGTGATTGTGTGTCGTTAATATTTTCTGCTATTTAGGCCTTTTTTTTTTTTTTTTTCACGTAGTTCCCAAGTTATTCAGTTTTTGGTACCGACTGAATAGTAGTTCCCCCCCCCTCTGAAACTCTGCTTTTTTAAACTCCGGAATTCAGAAAAAAATGACTGTAGAACACACTATTTCCAACAGTTTTATTTTATTATTTGAGGTAGGATTAGTGATCACCAGATGGCAGCATTTGTCCACCGTACCGATTCCTTCAAAATCATCACTAGCCGTGAGTTCAGCTATTGTTAACTGGCAATATTAATAGTATAGTATTATTATTATTAGACATAATAACAATAGTTAATTAACAATGTTACACAGGCACGCTTTTAAATAATATTATTCTCAAAGAAACATATGTATTGCTATTTAATAGAAATATTATTTGCATTTTGGGAAACTTATTCAATCGCAATGTTTGAAGAAAAGATAGTAATGTGCGACAGTTTCAGAAAGATAGAAAGAAGGAAATTTTAAAAAAAAATGCAGAAAATAGCACTATATGATTATTGACAAGCCCTAAACTAAACTTCAATTTTAGAATCGTCACTTAGCATCTCTACAAGGGCGTAAAAATTCTTTTGGCAATCCCTTGATATCTAACATTAATTCGCTTTTGTATGTTGTAGTAACTGCTGGGAGCTCTCTTAGCTGTTTGACGGGATCGGATGCAAAAGGGATCTCTCGCATAAAACCAACTTTCATTGCTTATGTAGGAGCAGCAACCAGCTTTAACACGCACTCTGCGAATAGAAAGGAAGTTGTACAACGTATTTTACACTAGATAGGAAGTACTAGGATAGATTTAAAAATTAAAAAAAAATCGGAAATTTTCGCAGTTCGCTAAGAAAATAGACATTTGCTATGACAATCGTAAAAGCTCCTATTCGGCCACAGAACCTGCCAGCGTGGGTTCTGCAGTGGCAGCTCGTGGCTTGAAATCGTGGGGGTGCTGCAACTTTCGAAATATACATACACACTGCAAGTACAGTGTATACGTGTTTGGATAAAATATCAAAATTATGGTAAAAATTTAAAAAAAAATTGAACATGAAAAAATATTGTTTATTATCGATAAAATTATACAGTTTGGTATAATTGAAAATTACTTAAAAATAAAATCCATTCCTTTAATTGTAATTAAAGGAATGGATTTACAATTTTTGGACATTACAATTAAAGGATTTGATTGTAATGTCCAAATATTTAAAGAGACGGAGTAAACACGATAAGCACTACGAACACTCTGCCACTGACGCAAACTGCACACAAACAACAATGGAACTGCGCGACGGACAGTGCCGCATTACGCTAATAGCTCGCATCTCACTATGACGTGCATATGCTTGCGCGCGTAGCAATATGACACCGTGGTAAACACAGTGCTGCTAGCGCCCTCCTAAGTGCTACAAGATGGATTTTTATTATTTTTTATACAAAATAAGAGAATTGTATAGGATTGTTGATGATAAAAATAAATATTACAAGCAAATAGAAACAAATTAATAAATATATTTATGTATCGAGAAAAATTGGGGGTGCTGCAGTTCCGCAGTGCCTTTGCACGAGCCTGGGGTCTGTGGTTTAAAAAAAAAAAAAAATAAATAAATAAAAAAAAAAAAAAAAGATTTTCCTCATTTGTACTTGGAAGAACAAATAAGAAATAAAAAGAAGGGGGGGGGGGGGAGAATCACTGTAGCCACGTATAAATACACGATGCTCCTCGCGACAGTCGCAGATGGCTGTCTAATGGATGCAGTTTCCATATTGCTATAGCAACCAATATGGTAAATTCACTCACCACTTTCTATTTCCACATTTAACGCAAGAACTAGTTATGAGAAAGAGTTTGCAATATTGCGATGATCATCGTCGAATTTTGAGCAACTCCTTTCCCTAAATTCACGACTTTATTTTTCTTTCTTATGAAAGACTTTCGGATCTCGAAGTAATCCAGTTTTGTACAGCTAAAGAAGCAGCAAAGGGAAGTCCTGTGAAACGGTAGCATTAAAGAGGTAGAATGCCCTTATCCAGAAGGTATCGGTGATGACCTGGATGCAGATAATTGCATATTAACCCGCACTTGTCTTTCGTATGACAGAAAGTATTTCGACGTTGTCCTACGGATACTTTAAAGGCCACTGAACTGAACTCAATCCCCAATGTTTGTCTGTACCCTCCCTGACCATTATAAACAGGTGGAGACGATGTCCTACTTTAGTTAATGGTTCCTGTTGTTTTATCAATTTCGCCGCTATTCACTGTTCATGGAATAATCTTCAGTTAGCGTATTTAACGAGGCAAACATTTAAGAGGAGTCTTCGTAGCCCCGTCGGAATGTTCGACCTTTGGTTGAAGTTCAACTGAAGAGTTTAAAAAATCCGTTTGCTTGGTCAAGGATCTCAAAAATTCCCCAATAATAATAATAATAATAATATATAAATTCCAAAATAACCTTTCCTGGGGTGAAGTCCCCTTGGACTTCATTACGAACAAAACTTGTTGGCATTCTAAATGTAAAAATGTCGGGAATTATTCGAACGGTAATCCACTGAGTGCGCTGTTTGTTTCTATTAAAAGATCTCACGAGCAGTGAGTGACGCAATAAATGTTTGGCATTAAAGTGGCTCCACCTATGTGCGTTGTCACTCCCTTATGTCAGTCAACGACGGCTTTTATGAATCGCAACGAAGTTCACGCTTTAATTATAATTATTGTAATGGCAACGAGTACCTGAATCACGTGACTGGTTGACACGCTTTACAAAGTTATTCGATACTCTTTTACCTTCGTTCGAAGAAGTAAAAGAAACTAAAGAATGCCAACAATGAATTTGACATTCTGCCAATTACTTTATTTTATTTTGTTTTTTGTTACTAAAGCAAAATTGCAGTCAAGGAGCTTTATGAAAACAGGTACGTCATTCGACTGACCATCAAGGATATCTTTTTTAAAGGTGAGAAGATAGCGAAGCAGTTTCTTCATAAGGATTAACATGGCATACGACGATACGTGCGAAGACTTATGAAACCAGTCTTTGGCTAAAATTATTAAAAATAAATTCAAAAGTTACCTTACCAGTCAGTTACTATTAACTTCAGGTTGTCATAGAAACATACACTACAGTTTGCGCCAGTAGTAGAGTGTTCGTAGTGCTTATCGTGTTTCCTCCGTCTCTTTAAATCTTTGGACATTACAATTAAAGGATTTAATTGTAATGTTCAAAAATTGTAAATCCATTCCTTTAATTGCAATTAAAGGAATGGATTTTATTTTAAAGTAATTTAATTATACCAAACTGTATAATTTTATCGATAATAAACAATTTTTTTTCACGTTTAATTTTTACCATAATTTTGATATTTTATCCAAACATATACACTGTATATGTATATTTCGAAAGTTGCAGCACCCCCACGATTTCAAGCCACGAGCCACCACTGGTGCCAAAATGTAACGAACACGTCTATTCTAACAAAATGTATTCATGTCATGCATTTATTAACAATTAAGAAATAAACAGTCTATTTTTGAATGCAGTTAAGAAGCACATCCCTCTTAACATCTACGAAAAGAAATCTTATTAATCGGTTGTTGTTTTTTTATTATGACGTATTATTTATTTGTAATCATTTTGAGAGGGGGTGCTACTGAATCTGATTATCCTTTTCAGTCATTTCCGACCATGGGTGACGATGTACTTTGGCCCATAAGGTATTCCTGGTGAGATTTTTACAGGGTAGTTCACCATTGCTTCACCTCCCCCCCCCCATCGCCATTTTATCCGGACTCGTAACCGGTATATGAATGGGACGTATTCATGACTGTTTCACCCGGTGAAATAAAATCCTCTACCTCCGTATGAGACCGGCTAAGTCACCTTTAGTCGAAAGAGACCAGATAAAGGTTCCTCACGTCACTGACAGGAATCGAACCCAGGTCTTTCTGACCAACGGAGGCTCATGGAATCTAGAATATATATATATGTTTATTTATTAGAATCCAGATGTTTGGTTTCCTATTGCAGCACAACTGACGTAATTTGTAAGCGAGACAAGAATGTGATTCATTTTCAAAAAAAAATGATTCCGAAAACTTAGAAATGAACTTAGAAGTAATCGACGTAACATTGACGTCGAGAAATACATGTCTTTTATTAACTTATCTACACACACACACACACAGCCGCACTGATCTGCTATAGATTAGATTCTGCAACCTTTCATGTGTGAAAGAACAAAAAAAAAATATATATATATATATAGAGAGAGAGAGAGAGAGAGAGAGAGAGCGAAAGCAGCTATGTATATAATATGAAAATATTTTTCCATCTGCTAGAAGCCTCGTGAATAAGAGAGAAAGCGAGCAAATTAGGAATGATGGATACGAAGCGACTTCGGCACCCGATATTGGAGAAGTAATAGAGTGGCGCATGTTGGTAGATGAAAACGAAACGAGAAGTGTGTGTGTGTGTGTGTGTGTGTGTGTGTGTGTGTGTGTGTGTGTGTGTGTGTGTGTGTGTGTGTGTGTGTGTGTGTGTGTGTGTGTGTGTGGGCGCGCGCACGGAAAGAAACAGCGTTAAGCAAACTACGGTTAGAAAAATAACAACTTCACGATCGTATCAATCGCACTTTGCGACGAAATTGGCATCCACGCAGGAAAAGAGAGAAAAAAAAAAAATGTTTGGCAGTTAATAGAGAAGTGATGCGAGCACGTTCTAAATACCTTCGGAAACACTTAAGATCAAGCGGAAACGCGCGCTTGATGGATGGACGGAGTCGCCAAGTGTAAGCGACAAAGTTATTGTATTGAGCTAAGTGAGGTGTTCGGCGCAAAAGTCGGTCGGCAACACAGCGGAGAGAGAGCGAGCGAGTCGTCGAAAAAACATCGCGGAGGAATGGTGGAGGGAGGGGGTAAGAAAAGCAAGAAAGTTTACTACTGTAATGCGAACAGCGTGTCAGTTGTAATCACGTTGCTTGCTAAGTGTGCTCTGCACACGTCACCAATATTCTGGAAATTTTTTTTTTTTTTTTTTTTTTTTTTGAAAATGAATATTCTTATCCAGTCAGAACGCAGTTCAGCTGTAGTAGCTTTCAATAATCAAAATGGAATTCAGGAAGAGAACTAATAAACAAACGGTTCGTTTCAGACATTGCATTTTTTGTTTCGTGCGCCCTCCCTCCTATCCTCATAACGATAAAATCAATCTGCAATGAAATATGACCGCATTTCCTTTGTTTCTTTACCAGGGTTTCCCCAGCAACAGCACGTGATTTCAGTTCACTTTTATCTTTTCTCTCCATTGTTATGAGCGCTGGCGAACAATGAAAGGGAAGAAATTCTCATTGACAAACTCGCTATACAACTGAGCAACGATGCGGTGTTGTCACACTCTTAAAAAGAAAAAGAAAAAAAAACCGATTGCATTTGGCCACACCAATAGAAGGTTGTTTACTCTCACGAGAAAATAATTGGCCCTTTTCATTATAAGAACAAAGGATCTGCAAACAGTAGTGGAAATACCAAGTTCCTGTTTGTTCTGATAATCCTTAGATTTTAACTTCCTTCCTGTTTAACACAGGAGGGGGGGGGGGAGGGGGCATTTTAAAGGAGACTATTCGGATTCGATTTTTTTTTACTTTACTTTTAGAAAAGAACGATTCGATATATTTATTTGGTTTTTAATATAATCATACTTTATTAATGGAATTTACTCCGATTTTTCATTTATTTCACCTTTTTTTATTTGTATTGCAATTTGCACCTCAATTTGCTGATATTTCATATTTCATGGTAAATGACTTTGTTCGCCCGGTGTGATACTGCCACCCTACTTACTGGAGGTCTGAAATCCGAAGTTCTAGAGCAGGATTATCATACTTATAAATAAATAGACAAATACACAATTTTTGAGACTTTTTTTTTTTCATAAGAATAATTGTCGCGGGTGATTCAAATGTTGAATTGTGTGCAACTTACCACTTAACTAGAATACCTATCCTATTAACGAAGAAATATACACAGACTACTTTCCTGCGTTAGCTAAACTGTTGCCATAGAAACATCACGTGCCATCCAATTCAAATGAATCCAATTTATATTATATCATTTTTCCTTTTTCTTATTCACTTACAATTTCATAATAGTTTTTCGCTAGCATTTCTTGAGGGGGGGGGGGGCGACGACTTTTCCCCCAGAGTTAGGGAGCCGCTAGTGGTACTCGCCCATCGTCCTCCAGAATTCCACTTAGTTCTAATCTATATTCAATTGATTAGCGTTTCGTTGGTCCATTTTGAGTGTTAAGAATGGCTGACCTACATATCAAATTATAGTTTGAGCGGAAGTGCTTTCAGTTCTTGTGTAGACTGAAGGATAATCGAACTCGCTACTGAAAACAAAGCGGAAGTATGCCGGTATTATGTTGTTCGTAGTTATTACAGTTGCAAAGCCAGCGTGAAAGAAAGTAGAGCAGGAAAGAATCCAATCAAATATCTATTGGTGTTCAACTCGATGAGGTTTGATTCCTTTCTATACGACGTGTCCCATTTCTGAGGTCACGTGATCGGTACGAAATGGAAGACCGGTGGCGTGCCAGCAGAAGGATCATAATCTCCATAACCTCCACAAGAGGTTATGGAGATTATAATCTATCTGCGAGCACGCGACTCTACATGCAATATATTGCCCTGGTGCACTGCCAGTATGCCATTTCTAGCGACTACCATTGCTAAGTTAAATTAACTCGAAAAGCAAAGCGAATCTGGACATTATTTCTGAGTGGGTGGTTAATTCGCAACTTTCTTTATAATTAAAAAGGAAGTTGGTGTAAAAAAATGATTTTCTCCATAACTCTATCGCCGAGTCAGTTTTTAATATGAGAAGTATAACCAACGAACAAGCAATAAAAAAAAAATTAAGGTAACACTGCGGGGTTTCTATTTTAATAATAAATTATTAACACTAATTTATTCATATTTATTTAAAGCAATTATTTTCATTAAATAATTTAGTTTAAAGATATTATTAAAAGTATAAAAAACTATCACTTGTTGGTTAATAATAGCAAGGAAAAGAAACATGCATATAAAGAAACAATACAACACATGGCGGCTCGTGCACAGGCACTACGGAACTATAGCACCCCCCAATTTTTCTCGATATATAAATATATTTATTCATTTATTTATATTCGCTTGTAATATTTAATTTTATCATCAACAATCCTATACAATTCTCTTATTTTGTATAAAAAATAATAAAAATCCATCTTGTAGCACTTAGGAGGGCGCTAGCAGCACTGTGTTTACCACAGTGTCATATTGCTACGCGCGCAAGCATATGCACGTCATAGTGAGATACGAGCTATTAGCGTAATGCGGCGCTGTCCGTCGCGCAGTTCCACTGTTGTTTATATGCAGTTTGCGCCAGTAGTAGAGTGTTCGTAGTGCTTATCGTGTTTACCGTCTCTTTAAATATTTGGACATTACAATTATAAGGATTTAATTGTAATGTCCAAAAATTGTAAATCCATTCCTTTAATTAGAATTAAAGGAATGGATTTTATTTTTAAGTAATTTTGAATTATATCAAATTGTATAATTTTATCGATAATAAACAATATTTTTTCATGTTTAATTTTTTTTTAAATTTTTACCATAATTTTGATATTTTATCCAAACACGTATACACTGTACCTACAGTGTGTGTACATATTTCGAAAGTTGCAGCATCCCCACGATTTCAAGCCACGAGCCGCCACTGCAATACAACATATATATACTCATTAAATATTATCATTTAGTGTTTAGGAACACCACATGGAGGTACGTGGCTGCCGTATATTTTTCCCGAATGTGTTCTGAATCCTCTTCAGCAGAGTTTTTATTATTATTATTATTATTATTTATTTATTTATTAAGCAAAGCAGTTTATGTAATGTGAAATAATCCAGCTATAGGTAAGCATGCTAATCGTAAAAATGAACGGATGCGTCGACTCAACCGATATCATAATATTTAAACTGAGTAACCGCATTAGTGACTCTCCGATCAACCCTAATGGGGTCTTCCGTCCCGTTATAAATGACTATCTTTTGTCTGTAAGAATAGCAGCACCACACCGCTCATTCTTCATCGATAAAACAAAGACACATACGAAGCAACATAAAATATCATTGACACACGCACACACACTTCGACAGAGATGAATCACGTAATTCTTGTGGTGATGCATTCAGCAGGCTGACTGTAGTTGGGCTATTGATCGAGCGCGGGCCCATCTCGTTTGTCTCTAGAGGTGTTGAAAATGGCAAGATTTGTTTGGAAATCACTTTACGAAATAAAATCAATCAATCAAACGTGTCATTTACTTATCAACTATTGTGGTTTGTCCCTCGGCGATCATTCGCCTTTCAGTGAAGGAAGATTCCACTAGTTTGAATTTGAAATTAAAAAAAAAAGTTTTACTGGCTTTCGGTTCAAGTATTCTGTTTATTTGACTGCTCTTTGTGGCGAAAGAAAAGAATCTCCGATGGTTCTGTAAATAGCAAGTGGAATAAAAAAAATTAACTTTTATTTGGAGACATTCCAGGATTTATTATTTCGCGTCACCTTTAAATTGCTCTCATTCTATTTTATTGATTGCTCCGTCCCAGTTGAATTTTCTCTTTTATTGTGGGAAATACTCAACTGGTTTAATCGTTGTACACGTTTCAGAATGTGTACTTTTTTTCTTTTTTCCCAGTGGGTAAAGCGGCTTTTATTGATATGTAAAAACTTCACATTTATTGTGAGGTTATTTCAGAGTTTAAAGAACGGAAAGTAGACTGATGAAGAAAATAGATTTAAAAAGTGCAAATAAAATTGTCAAAGTATTTTTCTTTTTATTTCACCACGTTATTTAGGAAAGAAAGAAAGAATTCGTTTCATCATTGGTTTTTTTCCGGGTACTATAGTTATCAATGATTAGGATACCACTAGGGTTTCTGAGTCTCGGCTATTTTTCTGTTCCCTGGACTCAAGACTTTTTTTTTTTCCAAGTCTCGGGAATTCCCCAAACCATACAATTTCGCTTATTAAAATCATTAAGTATATTTGCTGTTTGTTATTTATCATATTTTTGATAAAACGCATTAGTAACTGCTAAATAAATAGTAAATTTCACCGTAATGGTGAAATTTTATGAATTTTTTTTTTTTTAAATTTCAAATTCTTGCATTCATGAGTCATCAATATTTTGAATATCAGTTTACGAATATTTTTCTGAATATTCGACTAATCCTAAGTTAAAACTTTTTGCATCATCTGAATGAGAAAAAAAACAACAACTGAAATCTCTTTTATTTCCATACAGGTCCATTCATCCATAATACCTATCGCACCTTCCCTTAAACCCATTCGTTGATAAAGTACCCAATCACCTCCGGCAACTCATTCCAACTATTCACCACTCTCCAAGCAAAAACCAGTTCTCCCCCTCATGCCATGTGCTGAAAAAAGTCTTCGATGTTAATCTTATCGAACCCCCATTAATGACTTAAATGCTTCTATGATGCACGCTCTTTTTCGTCTATCAGCTAGTTTTTGAAGCCCACAGACACCGTCAATCTATTCTGAGAGGAGCATTCCATAAACCTGTCACAATCTTTGTCGCTCTTCTCCGGATCCTCTCCACTATTGCTTCATCACCAAGGAATCCAAGCAACCGGATCCGCGTTCAGTAGTCTAGATGTGGTATTATTAATGCCTTATAAATGAGAACAACAATCTCCCTCTCCCTGCTACTTAGAGTGTTCTTCAACAACAATGTGATCTGATGAACTGTTATGACCACCTTTGCAATATGCCCTCTAAACTTCGACTCCCTGCCGACAACCCTCAAGTCCTTAGCAGTATCAACTTCCTACAGTTCCGTTCCATCAGTATAGTATACCGTTTGTGATTTCTTCTTCCCAAAGGGCATCCATCGCCTTACACTTGGCTGCATTAAACCATCGTTCTTCACAGTTTTGCATCATCAGCAAGCAACTGAATATTTTCCCGTGAAATCATTTCCTATATATATTAACAAGAGGAACGAGTATTTATACCTGTGGTATACCAATAATTGGGTGCATTCTTCTGAACTCAATTCCTCCATAAACCAACTCTTTGATATCTGTCCCTCAGTTATCCTCCAATTCAACTAACCAGCTACATATCCATACCGATTGCTGCAACAGATTCTATTTGGAATCCAGCCAAATGGCTTTGCAAAGTCTAGCAGTATCAATGAGCAATAACAATTTCCCCTTATCCAACTCCATTGTCACTTTATTATAAAATGTAATCAGATGACTAAGGCAAGACCAATCCTTCACGAAGCCATGTCGTCCCTTATTAAGTATCATATTCCTATCAACTCAGTCCTGAATTCTGTCTTTTATCAATTTCTCCAAGGCCGTAACCACCGCTCCAGAGATGCTGATTGGTCGATAATTCGCAACTTTGCGTCAAAGATTCCAGCTTTGACCACCAATCTAGATACAATCTCACTTGATCTTCTTGTTTTACAAAAGTTCAATATTGACTGATCAGTCTTTATTCTTTTTGAGCTAATGGACAACTCCGTATTTCCATCAGCACTTCTTTTAAAATGAGATTCTTGAGTGTGTTCTTAATGCACGTCAGTCCACTAGAGTTCGATCCCTTACATGAAATCTGCTTTAGACAGTGTCTGCACTGAGCCCTTCGTCAATTTTACATTTCTATTTTACCCTGATCCGGATTTAAAATGAAAATATAACTTCAGCAACAGCATGAATTCTGTGAACTTTGAGCAGCTAAGAGTGTTACAAAATGGATACGTAACACAATGCTATTCCCACCCCTCGCATAATACACAGATTTAATCCAGGCTCACGGGAGAATTCTCTTCTGTGATCAAATTAGAAATAAATGTTTGGCATATCTACTTGGAGTGCCTCGTTAATAAAAATTGATCTGTTCTTCTTGGAAAATTACAATCCTCTGCTTTAATCTGAAGGATATCTGCTCACAAAAGAATGCCTCAACCTTGTTCACGCACAAACAAGAAATCACGTAGTCTACAAAGATCTTCGTCGTTGTTATTTTACTTGCGACACACACACACACACACACACACACACACACACACACACACACACACACACACACACACACACATACGCCACTGTATCTTCATTGAGAGAGATATAGGCAACTAATTATCTTTAGAGACTTCAAAGAGAAGGTTAGAAGTTGTCTTTCACGAATATTGGTAAATTAATCAATTTTGAAATAAACTGAATTTAGCGTTAAATATTCTTTATTACAACGATTCGAGTATTCTTCGTTGTATAAATGCGAAAATATTGTTGGAAGTAAACTGTATGAATACTTCAGAATATAAATGAAACATATTCTCCTTTGAGTCAATAACATAAAATTCCACACTTGTAGGAATCCCGCCATACAAGGGAAATCCACGTTCCAGGGTTTATTCCAATACGATCTTCATCGCTATGTACAATCTGAGATGAATAAACACTCATTGAGTCCTGAAAACTTGTCAAATGTAATTAAATATTATTGGGGAGGGAAGAAAAGGAAGATAGAAAGTCAAAGAAAATAATAAAAAATGAAGTAAACATATAAAACAACCAAAAAAAAACTTTTGTCTTTATTAATGAAATTTCTAACGTGCGGATTATTATTGCTAAAAGGTAGAATAATCCAAAATGTCCATTTTATGTTATAAGCAACACCAAATAATGTTTGAAAACTAATCGAGGGTATATGAAAGTACAAATCTTCGATACGAGTTGCCTTGGTATTAGTCTTAAAATAATAATGGATACTTATAAACCTTTTTTAAGGTTCAACCTTTTAGTGTGTGTTTTCATTTATTATTACTATTATTATTATTTGGAAATGTAAATAAAATATGGGTTGTCGTTTTCTAGTTTTCAAATGAGGCAAATTAGTCTTTCTTAAAAAAATCATAAAAGAACAAAACATGCATTTATGAAGTTTTTTATTTATAAGAGCGTTTCAAACAGTCATAACGTATATATATATATATATATATATATATATATATATATATATTGTGATTGTTCGTTTTTACTCGGTAGAAAATATTATAAATTGGTTTAAATGACTGATACCGAGAGATAAAGTATCAGTATCAGTAACAGTCATTTAAACTAATTTATATATATATATATATATATATATATATATATATATATATATATATATATATATATATATATATATATATATGCAACAGTACTCTTTTTCTTTTTCTTTTTTGAAAAGTTCGTATCAAGATTTAAACTTTCACTGATTGAGATATCAGGAAAAATATAATTAGACTTACATTTCTAATTAAGCTTTTTATAGAATAAGACTTCGCTTTTTTAAAAAACTGTGATTACGCCAAAGGAATTGACGATAGATCAGCGTATGTTAATTGCGTATACTGTAGTTCGTTTTACGGCCTTGTAGAAAAAACACTGCCATCTCCGTACGATACCGATTAACTGAAAAGCCCTTAAGGAAGTTATTTCCGTAGAATACAAGATTCGACTGGAGGTTCCATTTAAGTAAAGAGCAATTTCACATCTTGTAGACCGCTCCGTGTAAAGTGAATGTTTAGGATTATATCCCTGTTAAGGGGGCTGCGCCATCCAGAAGTTCTCTGTGTTCGGCTCATTTCCGATAAGGTCATGACTGCTCACTGGAATCTATCTTTTCCCGTCGCTTTGTCAAAGGTGGGGGAAGAGAATGTCACTGAAGAAAACTTTCAAAGTTTTATTTACCAAATATTTTTAAAATGGCGAATGATTTTGCGATAAAAGAATAAAATAAAATTAAGTTAATCGAAACCCACATAATCTAAAGATATTTTTCAACGCTTAAAAAAAAAAAAAAAAAAAAAAAAAAACCTGTTCAGCAACCGCTGTTGTTAATTTTTTAATTTTATTTTATTTTCCATTTCCTTTATTTATTTAGTTCGTTCACTGTTTATTTATTTTGATTTTACTTTGTTTTTCTTACGTTTTATATTTTTTAATTAATATATTTGTACCTTCTCTCGATTAACAAAATAAACTTTGGAATGGATTACATACTGTCATTCGTTTATAAAAATAAAAATAAAAAAAGGTCGCCAGTTAAGATTATTCATCTCATTAAAATTAATCTTATTTGTTCCATAAACATTTTTTTATGCATTCATCGTACACAGTGGGTGTAGAGATAATAATAGTTGAGACTAATAATAAAGTGATATTGTGCTTGATTTTCACCGCGAGTTTGATACGCATATCAGGATAGCCATGAATCTTAAAAGATGAAACAATCATTGGAATTTTCAAGAGACAGTTGAATGCTCTTCTTTTTTTGTTTCATTTTAGCAGCTGCTTTAACGGAGAATCAGGAAACTCCATTCTTCGTGCGCCACAAATGTGCAGGACTCTGTTATATCTGTCCAATATACATGCTGAAGAAGCCTTTCTATATATTTAGTGAGAGGAAAAAACCCCAACTTTCCGGGGGGAGGGAACCTGCTACCACCATCTGAGACGAACTCAGCCTTAGTTGAAAGCCCTCTAGAAAATGGCCCTCCCATCTTTGATGGAATTAGATCAAAGTTCTTCCAACCGATCTATCCAGTATCTTTAGTTTCGCAGTAGAGCATCTTTCGATTCTTTTCTGTAAAACATCTCCAGTTCTGATTCCCTATAGCGCTGTCCTTGATCTCCAGTTCGATCCAAGTGGCGATTCGGCTGAAAGAAAAAGAAATCCTGATTATTCAACTGGATCCCTCGGATGGAGATTACCCATACGGAAGAACACCAGCGCAAAACAGTCAGTGCATCGTTTCCTCCCCTCCTAACGGGCAAATATCTGCCCCACTGGTGTCCCCATCGCACATCGTTAGGATCCAGTTATTCTGCCTCATGTTTCGCCCATCCCCCACCCATCAGGCTTTTTCTTTACGCCCACCCCATTGCTACACCCTTGATGAGTGTGATGGATGCGACAGATTTCAAATACGCCTGTGTAAGAATAATGGTGTGCTTCCTCCAAATCCCCCTCTCATTCATTACTCTCCACGGCAATGTGCCGCTCAGTTAAAATCCAACGCACTCATCGCTCATCTCTGATCCTAATATACTTACGTGACACCAACACACATTAAAATGAAACCTGCCTCCCAGCTTGGTAATTCGAATTCCTATTTATTCGATCGAAGTCTTATCAGTTGACATCTCATGGATGTATATGACCTATGATTAAGTAGCAATCGTGCTGCTGATTCAACATTTCTACCGTCGATAGGACTTCAAAAGTTGGCTTCTGATAAGCGCCATTCTGTATGTAACTCCAACAGATTGCATACTCTGAATGACGCAACAACCAAAAAGATATGAACAATGAAAGATGAAACTACCGTTTTCAAAACTCGTTTGACAGTTTCAATAATCCTGCAATATTGCATTCAACAATGCACCAAATGCTTTGTTTCAACAGAGGCAACCTAGAACCAGGTTTTACAAAAACTTTTAACTACAAACCAGGATGGTGTTTTTTCCTCCTATTTTAATAATAAAAAGACAAGCATTATAAACTCCAGCAGGTATAGAAGCTCGTCTAAAGCATGCGTTTACAAACGAACCCACGGTGGGTTTTCGTTCCAGTAGTGAATTGTTTCCTTTTTTATTGGGTGACATTTCCTGACCAGAGTGCGCTGCACATTTTCTCACACGTAACAAAGTTTACACTCAATCCCACCGCACTACAATACACTACTCTAGGATCAAATTAATAAGATAAATAAAACAAAAAAGTATGTGACTTTTTGTTTTCTTTTGCATTTTTTTATTTTTAATCAAATGACGAATTCGAGATTTTTATCATAATCCTGTTCGGAGGAGGTTCTTCAGCACTGCGGATGGCAGAAATTTGAGGCGGGGACAAAAAAAAAAATTGTTAGCATTAGATTTTAAGGCGCGTCGATTGTATTCCATTGTACTCTTTAGAAAATAGCTGAGGAGAGAGAGAGAGAGAGAGAGAGAGAGAGAGAATCATTATTCGGTACCTAAAGCTCTCTTCTGAACCGATTCAAGTGTTTTAGGATATGTTTGGGGTACCACCTTCAAAAGAGAAGACAGCGATATTCAAAGGTCAGGGGGATTTGCGGTAGGGAAAGTGTTTGTTCTGAGGCGAAGTGCTGCCTTGAGGAAAAGAGAAAACCTCATTTCAGGGATGCTGACGAGATGGTCTTTGTAGTGTGTTGACGTCAAGATAGAGAGATTCCAAGTGGAGGAATCCAATCCTGTTCCAGTAGGGTTTCTGAGTCTCGGCTATTTTTCCGTTTTCGGGATTATACATTTTCGCTCGTGAAAAATATTTTTAAAATATATTTATTATTTAGTTTTTTATAAAACATGCCAACAAATGCTAAATTAATGGCACGATTAAGGCAGAATAAATTGGCAACCGAATAAATTGCCAAATTGCAGAATAAATGGCCAATTTCTGTTGGCCAAATTGCCAACAGAAATTTGGATGTTTTCACATCCAAATTTCTGCATTCTCGCTTCATCTGTTGTTATAACCACAAATCGCTTCTTTTTTTTTTTACTTTTTTTTTTTTTCCCTCAAAAGATTCCAAATTCTTGCATTTCGTAAGTCTGCATTACACAATATTCTGAATGTCAACTGACGAACATTGTCCGGGTATACGAACTAATCCAAAATTAAAAATGGATCAGTATTAATTCTTTAATCCAGTTAAAGTGAATTCTTTAAGTTTTGATATTTGTTTCTTTTGTTTTCTTTTTTTTGAGATACTTTGAGGTTTCGTATTTCTCCCACGAGATTCATGCGTTCTAAATGCCTCACCATTCCATCAATGGTCCATCTCGCATGAAATCCATTGTTGACAATTTTCCTTCATTTTTACACTTCTCAAGGTGGTTCCAAACTTCGGATCGATTTTCTTTTATTTTGAAGCTAAAGTAAAATAAAATAAAATAAAATTATAAAATTAAAATGGAATTATCGTCTATAAAACTTCCCAACAAGTTATCGAATGCGACCCAAATTTAAAAATAAAAATGAAAAATAATAACCTCACCATACATCACGGCATGAAAATCCATTCGCTATTTTTTTAAAGTGATTTTTAAAAAAAATCGTTAAAATCACGTGATAACAGAGGTCATCCGGAGAACGAACCGACTGAGAGTAGTTGAAAATTTCTGTTATTTGTGGCTATTTCGTTGCACTTTATTTCTAGTCGTATAATAATATTATATTTAAGAGAAACCCAGACCAATGTATAAAATAGCGAATATCGTAATATTTATTGCAGTCATCAAATAGTTTCATTAATAAAAAAATTAATTATCGTCTATAATCTACATGATACGAGTAATTTTGTTATAATTTGCTAAAATAAAAATGAAAATAAAATAAAAACGTAAAATTAAAAATTCTAATAAATTATACGCTTTTTTTTCTTTATCAGGTTCGCAAATTTAAATTTACGAAAGGTCTCGAGCTGTTTACACACACACGGACACGATAGTAACACTAGCATAGCTCTTCTCGTAGCAGATAAAAGGAATGCCACAGTCGTCCTTGATGAAAAGGACTATAATTATAATAGGATACAGTTGCGTAATATCCGGATACGCGTACAAAACTCGAAAGAAATTCTACATGAGAACTCCAGCGTCATACCAATAATTTACTCAAAACAACAGTGAAATTCATGAGAGAAATCAGACTATCATGATGATCGCTTCATCCATTGATTCTTCGTTCACATGGCGTGTCCACAAGACCCTCCAGTGAGATGAGGCCAATTGTTGAAGGTACAGACTCGCCTCATCTTTTGGGTTGTCTAAACATTGAACTGAATGATTAAAAGCGCTGACAAGGCTCGACCGCTTCGTGCGTTAAAAATACCAAACACCTTGTTTCTGTGATGAGAAAAATCCACCTTCAAAAAGATGAGATCGCGGAACGGTTCGGTGTTGCCTCTCTTCAAAGCATTTCCTAATGAAGAAGTGATAATATTATTCGAAGATAAACTCTCCAGAAACGTCAATGGATTCTTAAAGAACTGTGCAAATCCAGATTACTTCGGATACAAAAACACGATCTACAAACAAAACTCTGGTCTAATGATGGCGAACTCGTCCATCTCTGAAGCCAGCAAATATATACACGAAAACATTCGAAGAAAAACTCATCGGCGCTTAGCTGGATTAAAATTCTGGAAGAGATACACTTTGATGTTTTTTTGATATACAGTTATGGTCAGCACGCACACTCCAGGAGTTCTTAAATCATCTGAACAACCAACATCCAAAGAGGAAGTTAGACGAAGAAGTTAGAAACCAGTGGTTCCGCTTCCGTTTCTGGGCACCAGACTTTCTCAGTCTTCGGATAGGTTGAAGATTGAAGTATGAAGAAAACCAATCTATTCCATCAATATCGATCCCCAAAATTAGGGATCATATCGACACTAGAGACTTAAACCTACATTCTCAAAATTGATGAAGAAATAACCAAAGAACTCAAATTTCTTTCTACCATATTTCACACTGTTGTCGCAGCCATGAAATTGATAATAGCGAAATAAGAGAATAGGTTTTTCTCTCTCTCCTCCGTATACCAGCTTCAATACAAGTAAGTGAAAGTTCTGAAGAAACACAAAATTCAAACCAGCTTAAATCTTCTAACTAAATTACGATCCTTGTTTCGTCCAGGAGAAACCAGCGTCTACCTAGTCAATTACTAAACTCTAGAAATCCAAACGACAACCAATCTACAAGAAGCATAGTAAAGTGGAACGCATCGGAAATCTTGCACTAATGCTATCATGAGTTGAAAGAAAGATAGTAAGTTCCCCAGAAATAATACTCCACAGGAGCCATCTGAATATAAATCTCAGATTCAACTTAGCAGACTATTTTTCAACTATAACTCAATTATGGAAAAAAACGAGACCGCGCACACGCCCTCAACAATACAAACAAGTCCAGAATAGTTTCAGACTATAGCAAGCTCTTTTTTTTTTTTTTTTTTTTAGAATAATACAGAATACTGTATTTCTAATGCCTTATTTTATGTTGATGAAATCTTTTCTATGCAGCAATCAAATCCTCAAACTTAACAAACTAGTCATGCTTTTTAAAATACTTTACTCTGTTGCTGTTTTTTTTCTGCTTATTTGTTCACGTAAAATTCTTATATTCACTTGAGGAGATCGATCAGCTAGGCGACTAAAACACCTTTAAAAATTTCAGAAAAATTTTGCAAATGAACGAGGCTCCCCCCCCCCACTTCAAAATAAAAAAAAAAAAACGTAAGAAGAGTAGAGGGCGTACAACGACAGCTCTCCAGTTCATCAGCCAGTGAGCACTGCATGACGCAGCATAGTGTTCAGTTCGTGTTTATGACTTTTATCAGTTGGTCTCTCGAGACATAAAATTTCGTTCAAATCTCATAAACCAAACCAAGCATGTTTGTAGCATCACATAAAACAAAATTGGATAGTCTGGAAGAAGATTAAGTCGAAAATAAAAATTCTGCTTGTTTACAAAAATGAACACGTCACGGTAAGTCAGTTCCCCCACCACCACCACCACCGTACACTTTGACACTTGCTTACTGGAGGCCTGAAGTGGCTTGAAAAAGTTCCATGTCTGATCTCTAGAGCATAACTTCCAGACTATGTAAAAAAGAAACAAAAAATATATGAAATCAATAAAAATGGGAAAATAAAATCCTTAGCTACCAATAAGTATGTGCTATTGGTAAACAAATAAAACTTTCGTGGGTTTATTATTTTATTATAAAATTAAAATAAAATTGTAAATTTAATTTAACTTAAATTTAATAAAATTAAAATTAGATTAAAACAAATAAATAATAAACTAATTATTTTACTTTATTTTATACTGTTATTTTACTTTATTTTATACTATTATAAATAATAACTAATAATTATTATTTATAATAGTATTTATTAATAGTAATTATTATAAATAATAACTAATAATAACTAATGACTAATAAGAATAGGATAAATCATAACGTGCGTAAGGAAGGTATACAGAAGATGGAAATAAATGAAGTTAAATGCATAAAATAAATAAAGACAAATTAACAGGTGCTAAGCTTGAGAATAAGGTAAAGCCGTGAATTTTATTTTCAACCATGAAAAGTTCTATCTGCATTCAGGATTAATAATTAGATTTCACAATGAATTAATATCGGATCGAATCATCCTCTCGGTAGTGGTTGGACTGCAATAGCAATAAATGAATGTTCACTTCCTGTCAGATATTTTCGGAGGTCGGGGAGAAGAGGAAGAATCAGAGGGAGGGGAGGAAAGGTACATGTGGATATATTTTACGGTTATGTTTAGCGCCTGGAACTCTGCCAGTTGTTTGAGAATTTCACCCCAACGCAATCCCCTTTGGCTATTTATATACCCCATCGCAGACACGAATATTCTGATATTTATCTGTCTTAAGAGAGTTCCTCTTAATAGAGGATTACAACGAATATCCACACATCTTGATTACTGACTGTCGTTGCCTAGCAACCGTTTCGAGCATGAAGCTACACTTACTACGCGATCCACCTTAAAAAAAAAAAAAAAAAACTAGGTTATCTGTAAAAGCGAAGATGAAAATCGGGACATTCCACGGCACTGCCCTTGACTTACTTAAATATCCCTATTTAGACGCACTTTTTCATGCCCACCCCTATGGCGATGTACAACTACAACCTTTTGTAGAAACCTTCCCAACAGATGTTGTGCAGATGTTGTTTGTACGATGCTTGTTACTACGAAGGCGCAGAACCGCGGATTCCCCTCCCATTTGTCTCCAGGGACGAATATATAGCAAAGGGATCTGTTCTAGCTTACAAAGACTGCACTGTGCTGCCACCTACTGGATAATAAGTGAACGTTTTAATAGCGTCTAGAATATGACTAATGACACTTACAGACGTATCAGGGCACATTCTCCCTTTCCTGGAATACAGTTGTGGTTTTATTTATTTATTTATTTTTTCCTGAAGTGATTATCGAGTTGGCAGAAATGAAAATTAAGCTTCAAATAAATGTTTTAATGTTAGTAAATATATGTTTTATGATTCCCGATACTTAAATTTCGGGAGTATGACCTACAGTAAATAATAATAATAATAATAATAATAATAATAATAATAATAATAAAGAAATGAAACACATAAAAGACTGATATCAATGAATATATGAGAAATTGATGCTTTAGGATGTAAAAAAAAAATAGCACGGGTGTTTTGAGAGAGGAGAGAATAAAGTAGAACATTTAGAAATTATTATTTCTAAATTTTAAACCAATTAACATGGTTTTCTTCCTAAGTTTTATCTTCTGGGAAAATGCACGAGCAAACAGGTTCTTTTGTGAAATTACAAGTACACAATTCAAAGTTGCAGGTCTAGTTGTCGTTAGTGAAACTATTAGCATTTGGAGTTATTTAGTACAGTTGTTTTTCGGTGGCTGTACGATTGGTTTCTCAAATTAAAAAAAAAAAAAGAAAGAAAGAAAAGAAAAGAAAGAAAAAGGCTTTTTTTTTTCTTTTTTTTTTTGGAGAGGACGAAAGATGAATAAGGTTGAATATTTTTGACACAATTGATCAGTAAGCATTCAGAGAACTCTACTTTACTGATATATCTATCTATATATATATATATATATATATATATAAAATAAATAAATAAATAAATAAACTTTGAATAACAAATAATATAAGAAAACCACAGCGGTCAGAGGTACTGACTGATACGGAATATGTGCAAACCCTTTTGCCCGAATCCAAACAATGCTCGACAGGTGTAGTGTGAAGGTCAGAGGCCTATTGTATGCCATTCGAAAGAAGAAAGAAGTTCAAGGTCCTAGAACTACTAACCACAGTGGTCTTAGCCATGCGTTAGCCCCGTTGCTAAGGTTGAAAATTTCCAGGGACGGTACACGATGTGAAGCATGGAGAATGACGGTGCTTCACTCCAATTTAACGCCACACTGGCAAGCAAGGTTAGCTTCGTTTTGGGTCGGCAATTCGGGTTCGAAACCTATCAGATACCCTTCAAAAAATATATTCAGGAAAAATTCTAGCTGTTTGCGAAACTAATATAAATTGCATCGTGAAATATCCCGAATTATTGAACTGGAATGATGCATGCAAGTAACATAAAGATAACTTAATATAAAAGCTATCTTCGAGTACTCGATGTGTGTGTGTGTGTAGAAGTTTTTTTTTTTTTTCGTTCTAAGTGCATTATTTATGCAATCATGTTTATGCTGATTGAGGTACAGTCAGCCCTTCTCTGTTAAGGCTCTTTCCCCTCTCTTTTTACTTATGTAGAATAATATCTCTTATATTTAAGTTAATTAACATGTATTATTCTAATTATAGTACTGATGTAGTACATCAATATTAAGCATATTTTAATTCTTTTCTCCATTTTTTTTAAATATAAAAATAAATTTGGTTAGTTAATACTGAAGAGAATAAAACGGGAGACATTTTTATATTCAGAAGTGACGTAATTGACGCAATCAGAAATATCGTCTTTTTTGAACTCAATTTTTTCAAGTTGAATTTGACTGGAAGTAATAGCGAGCCTCTTGCCACTTAGCAACTATAGACGAAACCTTGATTGTCGTAGAAATGTAACGTAAAAATTATATGCCATCAAATGAAACTATTTTTATTATATATAGAAATATAATTTATTTATATATATGTATTTACAGTAGGTTATCAGATTCATGTCGATGAAGAAATTATCTATAAAATAATGTGGTGGGTTCAAAACATTAATGTTTTTTTTTTGTTTTTTTTTTTACTGCTCTCGATTCAGTAGGGCCAAAAATACTTTGAATAAATAAAAAAAGTTCACTATGCTGTATTGAGCATTTAAAAACAATTAAATTAGTAAGTAAAAATTAAATACAATTATTTGCTAAATGGAACGCAGTGATTTCGAGCTTGTACCCTAACTGGTTACAATGAGTCAACTTATTCAAACAGTCTGTGCAGGCCAAGCTTAGTTGTCCACGCATTGCAAGCTCGAGGCTGCACGACATATCTGCAATGTCATGCATTCCTGTGAGTTTGTTATAAAAGTAAGACAGGTCAACTTCTGTGGTCTATAGAGTGGCTTACACGACAAACGGCGGGTGTTATTGCTGACTGTAGTCCTTGTGGTCAGTGGTTTGAAAATAATGACATAAAAACTAAATAATAAAAGAGAAGCAAGCATTCATTTTTTCAGTAGTTTATTTGCATTGTGTGTATTATGTATACCTAACAAAAATTCAGGAAAAAAAATACAATATTTGAATTATTAACGTGGATATGTTAATCACCTTTGTAGAATGGAGATGCATATCTGCAGACGTATCATAACTTTTTATTTTTTTTTTTTACTATTATATTCCAATGTGAATTTGGTATCATTAACTTTACTTAAAACTCAAGAATCTAACCCTTCCCCCCCCCCTTGTTTGTCCCTTCCAGATATGGTAGATGATTCATTTACCAGCTGGTCTATTTCACATGCCACCTGTTGGGAAAGAGAGACAGCTTGACGCCGAAACCATCTCGAAGTGTGGCGTAACTTGATTCCAATTTTTATTTTCCTCACCAAGTAACCTATCTGTGATGGCTAAAGGCGAAGAACAAACACAAGATAAGCGATCTTGAGTAACAACTCTAGTATCGATTTCCTGAACGTATTTGCCTAGCTTAATTAAACAGATAAAACTGCTGACCTGTATTTTTTTTAACAGACGTGCCTCAAATGAGCTTTAACGACTTTGATTAGAAACAATTAGCATTTTTAAAGCTGAAAACGAACTGTTAGTTCCATTAAGAAACTTTTTTTTATTATTTTTGCCGATTAACGTAACTCATTCGTAATAAATTCAACCTATTAAATGCAATTACTACAGCTATCATCTCATTTTCACGTGGTTTATTATTATTTTCTTTTTCCCGCATATTTAGAATACCAGTAACAAACGACTGATAAACACACTTCAGTTAATGTGTATGAACTCAACACAATGCTATTTCCTTATGCGCATGTCCTAACTGTAACCTAGCAACGAGCCATTTTATGAATATAGGTGATATACGACTCGAAGTTCAGAACTTGTAATGCAATATTTCAAAATAAAAATAAAACAAAAGTGAAATACAATAGTATTAATAATAAATAACGCAAGAATGTCAAAAATATCTTACGCAATATTAGGAATGTTAAAGTACGATGTCTTAAAATATTAATTTGTTGATAAGCGTGTATCTGGAACGTTATCTCTTAGATGGTAAGCAGATTTGTTCACTGTCAGGATTAATCAAACGACTGCTGATTGTTTGGAGATTGGAATCGCTGAGATGGTATACGTACTAATATTTAAAAAATATTCATAATGCTTCGGTACGGTGTACAAATCGTGTTTCTTTGCTGTCGTCTAATATGCACACCAAATAATTACACTTAAATTGTAAGTAATGAAAAAAAAAAAAGTTTAAATCTAAACTAATCTTATTTCAAAATGGGTGTTCGTTTAGTAACATTCTGACCTTTGAAGTCAGAAACAGACGCAACTTTAGTTTCCAGAGTTGAGACAATTTAAAACTTAAAGAAAAAAAAGGAGAATTTCTTTATACTTTGTTTGGTTTCTTTCGTGAAACATAAAGAACTGAATTTATTACAGCAATATTTGCAATTTATTATGATTATTACACGTTGTTTGCATGTCGAGAATCCTTCTCTTGCCTTGGGGGAGGGGGGGATTCTCGCCAACTCTTCTGCTACACCATTGCAACTAGTTTAAAGCAATCCAAAGCACATCCGGTGAGTGGACAAAGTTATATTTAAGTTAATGAAAGAAAAGAATGGAGTTGGAGAGAATGTTCTTCTCTGTCCACGTATTGACTTTCTTTCAGCAGTAACAAAAAAAAAAAAAAAAAAAAAGGAAGTTGTAGAGCTGATGAGATTTTGATAGAGAAGGGATGAAAGTTCGCTTTCTTAAGAGAATCACGCATGTCGACGCAGATATCCTGATTTATGATGATCAAAATGCGTGAAGAGGTCATGATTTATGTAGAATTAGAAATTTCTAAGACGCGCATTCTCTTCTAAGATCATAATCAGATAAGCCTCATAAAAGATAGTGATCTATCGTTAAAAGAAAAGAGACTGCTGCTTCCTGTTTTAAGATTTTTTTTTTTAATCTTAAACAAGGGGCTTAAAGCAATTTGGATGGGATGAAGGAATGAGGTTGAAACTCGATGTGTAAAAATATAAAGTGCGGTAATCTCGCGATGCGTTGCAGTGCGAGAACGTGCAACGTGTCAAGCGGAGCCCGATTGCGTGTGACGTCACAATGGAGTCAAATACTTTCGTCTCTGGCAAGTATTCGGTGTCGCAACTCGGTTTATTATCGTCCGCGGGAGGAGAGTCAACACTGCCTTTCGTAACGGACTGCGCTTCTGAGTGCTCCAACGAATTAGCATAATTTGCTGCGTTCGTTCCTTCTAAACATCCAAAAACGACACACGATGAAGTCTCCTCATAAACAAAGTGATTGAAGCACAAAACTGCTCTGAGTGTGATCGCTCCCGTCCCTTGTCTTTCTCTTATTCTATTTCTCCCTCTTCTTTCAATCTCTGTCTCCTCCTCCTCTTTCCCCTTCATCTTTCTCTCATTTTCTCTCTCTTTCCTACCCCCCCTCTCTGTTTCTTTTCGTTTTTCTTCTCTCTGTCTCCTTATTTTATTTGCTCTTGTTCTTTCTGTTCTATTCTTTTTTCTTTCTTCTCTCTCTTTCGTTATTCGCCTTTATCTCCTGTTTTTTTCTCCACCTTTCTATTTCATTCTATCTCTTTCTCTCATATCCTTCAACACTCCTTCACTCTTTCTTGACTAATGTTCGAAATGAATCACTCGTGTGTGTGTGTGTGTTAGTGAACAACAACGCCGTTCTGAAAGAAACCCAAAAGATGCCTGACATCGATTAGATTGGGAAGAAATAGAATTAATCATCGCATTCCTTTAGATCATAAGACGACCGAGGGAAGTTAAAAAAGAAAGAAAAAGGTATTTCATATACGCCTGCTATCCAACTGCCAAATAATTAGTCTCAGTTCCCGTCAGTGAGACCACCGTCAATGGCTGGAATATTAAAATGCTAAACATCCCCAAATGCACGACGCCGACACGCAAAATACGAAACGCTTTGGGGACACGAAAAGTGCAGACACCGAAATGGTATTCTTTTATAGCGGGAAGTACATCGGCTATCTACGGTTGGCAAGAAAAACTAGGACACTGTACAAGAGACACTCGTGCAGAAGCTCGGCTTATATCTGTGTTAGGAAGAGGAGGAGGGAACCCCGTCATCCGTGGTTGTAACCATGGAAACCAATTCTTGCAATGGCCAGATAAACTTACCTTGTAAAGAGGAAACGGAAGCATTCCCATCTCGTTGTGCCCTCCCCCCCCCCTCCTCTATGACAACCCCATAAGGTTGCCTTCGGTTATAATAGGTTTTTATTCGGATAAAATTTTCGTAGGAGGAAAAATGGGGATTACGTTTTTCAAATACCGTCGTGGATGTCCCGTTAAAAATTTATTTCTTCATACACATCAGATAGAAAAAGAAGGAGAGATTGAAAAACGGTAGAGCCGATTGAAACTGGAGATATTTATTTGTGTAACTTGATAAGGAGACAAAATATTTGATTCAATTTCTAACACCCACTTGAGTATAAAGAAGAAGAATATTTAACCAGCTATCAGTGAATGCTTATTCACGAGAGGATTTATAGATTTAAATCCGAGCATCTCGAAATATTTTCTATGCAGTAATAATAATAATACAGAGTACTAGTATTTATTTATGTATATTAATTATTCTTATTAAATATATATATTCAGCCCATAATACGCTTCAAATAAATAAATAAGTTCTAGAAAAGCCTATTTTAATAAAGAATTTTGGGATAGAAAGAGATTATCCTGTCATAAGTCATATAATTTTCAATTCTCCCCCCCCAACCCCCCAAAAAATCATGACATAATTTCAGGAATTACTATTGTACTGGGAGGAGATGCCAGTTATTTATTTATTTATTTATTTATTATAATGTAGCTCTCTGACAGTCCTATTTCATATTTATTACTCAAGGATCTCCATCGTGGATTGATCTGATATTTAATAAACTGGATAATGGATTAAAAAAAAATGAATGGGATTGATTACAACTGAAGTATGTAGCCTTTTTCAATTAGTGTTACTTCTAGTAGTACTTTTTCTTATACGGATTCAGAATAATCAAAAATTGACTTTATACTCACGAATTAATTAACTTAAAAACGAAAGCAAAAAATACAAACAGAATTTCGCTATCGTGAACTATTTCTGAGAATTTTTTTTTTCTTTCAAAATACGTGGATCAATGTGCGTTCACATGGCCAATACACCCCTCACTTCAAGATCCCCCCCCCCCCTCCATCTCTCGTTCCCTACCCAGATGAATAGCATTGCCAGTATCCCATGAGACAGGTCTGGTCGCCTTTATTTTGTGTGTGAAAGAAGAAAATAAAACACGTGGGTGACAAAAAAAATAATAAGAAGAAAAACTTTAAAATGGAAAGTAGAAAGGGCAAACTTCTAATAGAATAGAGTTAACAGTTTACAGAAATAATCGCATTAAAAATAGAAACCGTCTGATTAGGGTAGGAGAAATAGAAAATAGTAAATGAACAAATAAATGGAATTTATGATAAGACTGACGGACAACACAATAAATGGACGAATCGTTTTAAAGCGGGCTCAAAAAGCTGAATCAAACTCAGGGCATAAAAACCATCTTTTTCTGTAATATCCAAAATTGCAATGATTAAATAGAAATTTTATTTTATTTTTCTCGGTATTTCTCTGAGATTTTTCAATCGCATAATAATTGTAGGTTTCTTTCTCTCTCTCTCTCTTTTATTCTCGTAATGAGAACATAAACACCTGTGAAGATCACTCTGTCCGTCTGTCTGTTTGCACACAATAATGATGATATTTGAACGGATTTCGATGAAATTTAGGACATCTCATTTACTCAACTGAGTCGAAATATCTCAGTTTAATACTAAGACGCTTTACGTTCTGTAAATATAAAAATAAAATTCAAACATATGCGTCAGTAAGATGTACGCCTTAGAAGTTTAAGTGATTGAACATCGAAATTATTGAATTATGGACGAATGACGTCAGTCTTGCACGGTGGCGTCATCTATATCAATTCATTTTATTGCATGTATTTTTCATACTTGCCACCTGCATGTTTCCCTCCCTACGCCTGTCTTTTCTCCGATACAGAGATGCTCCCACTAAAGTATTAATGGCGAGTCAACAAAGCCATTGCAATAATTAGTCCCTGTTTGACTTCTTTATATAGAGTTGGCAATATAAACATCCGAGAAGTTCTTCCAATAGTTACTAATACTTCTAACAGCCTACGTTGCAGAGTTGACATGTTATACTTCAACGTCATTGAGTAATGCCCACCGAAAGTTACTGACGGACATAACATGGCTACGAACATCACAGACTCCTTTAAATTAAGATACAGGATTTTTAGAGAATTACTACTGTCTTCCCCACCACCGTTCGCTATTACTTTTTGGCTGGTAAACTTATTACGAACACTACATCTATTTATGAATCGTGTATTTCGACATTAAGTTTTTTTTTTTTTAGCTCATTCTTAATTATGAACAGCACCTGTTAGCTTCGTAGTCTCCTACGAAGCATCTCCAGAATGGATGAACAGATGACAACATTTAACACAAGAAATAAAATTGTTGAACAAATTTAATTTTTCTTAAAATCGCAGAAATAATAACTGCCACCCCACAGGAAGACAAAAATCTTTTTTTTTTCACTACACGAGCGGCTAAGTTACGCGTGGATGTCAGTGATTATGTCATTCCCTCAGAATATAAATCGCTGCCCGTTAATGTAATATCTAATTAATATTCTTGCCTTTTGTATTTGTAAATCGCAAATGCCTGCAGTGTACGAACATTTCTGAATTTTTATTTATTTATTTTGGTTCACCAAGAAGAACTAGAACCCATAAGCCTCTTTTTTATGTTAAAAATTACGTTCAAAATATTTTTTTTTCTCTCACAAGTTGCTCTCGAAGGACTAAGAGGCTTTCTCCCTATATTATTATCATTATTATTATACGGGTATCTCCATGGAGTCAGTAAACTCATCGCGGGAGAGCCAAACTATCCACACAATATCTATCACACCTTTTCTTGAATTCCTTGACAGACGAAGCACTCACAACTGAGTCAGGCAACGCATTCCATTTATTAATTTCCAGGAATGACCTCTAGTTCTTCCACCACTATCCCACTGCTGAATTTCCCCTGCATCAATCTTATAAAAACCTTTTGGTAACTTAAATGTTTCTGTCATATCCCCCTCTTCTCTGCCTATCAACCAACCTCTGTAATCCACAAACTCTCAACCTATAAATGTAGGGAGCATTCCTACTCACCAACTTGGTCACTCGCCAATGAATATTTTCTACCACTTCATCTCCAAGCGAACAGACCTGAGCACAGCAATCCAGATGTAGAAGTATCAACGCCTTATAAAGAGAAAAACTAACTTCTTTATCTCTGCGTGTTAGTGTGTTCTTCAATAACCAAGTAATCCTATGAGCTGTCTTGGATACCTTAGCAATGTGCCCTCTAAACTCAACTCTCTATCCACCAACATCCCCAAGTCCCTAACCTCATCGCTCTTCTGGAGTACAGTTCCATCAATGTGGTACACAGCTTGTAATCTTTTAATCCCAAAATGCATAATTTGACACTTTTCCACATTGATCTCACATCCATTATCTTTTGCCCATACTACCAGCTTATTTAAATCGTTCTGCAAGCTCTCTACATCTGTTTGCTTAATTATTACGTTACCCAAACTTTGCATCATCATCAAACAACTGAATATTTCCCTTCCAGTCACTGCCTATATCATTTATGTACAAATTAAACAATAGTGGTCCAAGCTTGAGGCACACCACTGGTCACCTGCCTCTTGCTTGGCTATTTAACTTAAGTTTGAGCTCTGGTAAGGTCCCTGGGAAATGAAAGTTTTCCTTTATGCAAGGGCAAATAGTTTCCTTTGCATAAAGGAGGTTCTAAGACTGCGGTGGAAAATTACAGACAAATCATTATCTCGGGAATGGGGGTAAAGTTGGTTTCAAAAGTTGATTAAAGACAGAAATCGGGAATGGGTGGATAAGAATATGATACTCTATTAGGGCCAACATAGTTTTGTTAAAGGTCGGTCTTGCCTTAGTAATTTATTAACTTTTTTTTTTTTTTCAATAATAGAGTGACAGCTGAGTTCGACAAGGGGAATGGCTACACATTGAAGCTTCTGGATTTTGCTAAGGGTTTTGGGGATACCCCATAGAATACTGTTACGCAAATTAGAACAAATGGGGATGGATATTAAACTGGTGATGTGGATAAGAGAACTGTTCATGGACAGATACCATATGCTACTTTTTGGGTATCTATCCATGAGCCATTCTCTTTCTATTTATCTTCCTGACCATGGGAATACATTCCGATTTCGCTTCCTTCAGATACCCGCTGATTATATCCCATGCACTGCTAACATCAAGCTGTTAGCAGTGTATGAGATGGCTGTAAACTGCTTCCGAAGTTTGTTATAATTACCTACCCTGTAGTTCCGTAAGAGAAAAATCCACAAATCCTGCAACCTTCCAAGTCAATACCGCATGATCACTCTCTCCAATCGGAGGTAACGTCAACAACTTACTTATGCATAGGCCTTCTGAACCTATGACCTGATCCAACGCTCTCCCACCAGGAATCCCCTTCAGTTATATGCTGTTTCAAGTAATTACAGTATTTCTTAATCCATTCCATTTCGCCATGTGATCTTTCCAATCGATGTCACCATAGTTAAAATCCCCCGTATTGCTTCATTAAAAGATAAAATATTAATGTCTGCAGTCTGGCGAAAGATATTTAGAAAGCAAAAGGCTGTAATTGTACGCAAGTGGTTATCGGACAGGAAGAAAAAGGGTGGGTAGTTCGTAGGCTGCGAAGAATGCTCTCATACCGATTACGTCATTGGTAGCAAAGTTCGCAATAACATCATTAACCCTTATTGTGAATGCCTCTCTCACTCTCTCTCGAATATAAAAGAATAAAATAAAGATAACACTGTAAACAGCAGTCGTGAATGGCTGACGTTAAACAAGATTGTAAGCCTAACGGCAATTCTTCGTTATTCATCGTAAAGATGTCAAATGAAGAATAATTGTGGCTTTCTAACAGAGCTTGTTGAAACGAAATAAAAAGTGACAATGCAGTTGTAATCTTAATCGGGATAACCTTGAAATAAACGAAGAAAGGTTATCCTTTTATATCCTTCCTCCTTTGTGCAAGTAATGATAAAAACTTCAGTTTTTCCATGAGGTTTAGCGCCAGACATAAATTTAATATAAATAAAATTCGCTTAATGAATGAACAAATAGATCATCCATCCCACTTTGAACCTCAAGTCATTTCTGCATTCATTTCAAAGATCGTGACTTTCTTCTGAAACAACCATCGACATTGCTTGTCAAAGAAAAACATCTTCTTGGCTAATGCAATAACAATGTAGATCGTCTATTGGATTCTTCTGGACACTAGCGATGAATAACGAGCTTATTCTTCATCGTAATTGAAGCACACTAAGGGAATGTCAGAGAGAAAGCAGCTAAGGAAGTACAGTTTGAAGATGGCCACTCATTATGGCAGTAGACGAACTAAGAAAAAAGAATCAGAACGGAAGGCCTAAAATTAATATTGGAAAGGAAGAGATTACAGTGCGGTGTGTGTGTGCGTGCATGTGTGAGAGAGAGAGAGAGACTATATATATTGGGGAAACGTGGTTTCCCTATAAAGAGGATATGCGATTTAGCAACAGGCTCTTGTGAAATGCTCTGTCATCCAATGTCGTCTCCCTTGACAATAATTTACTTGTTTACTTGCTTTCCTAGCAATGAAAGTAGCAGTAAGTAGTAGTATTACAACTGTTCAAAACAATAGTCCAGGTCAAACGCTAAACCGGATCTGCCATCATGGAAGCGTGACGTCACATCCATCTGAAGGCCTTATCTTTCGATGTGTAGGGTACTTAAATATTGCCCGTTCTTGATAGCACAATATTTACTGACAATTTTTTCTTATGATAGCTGGAAATGAATACTAACTACTCAGCTAACTGATATACGCAAGCAGAACCTATTGTTGCCATAGTAACATTGAAGCATAATATTACATCTGTCTTACTAAAGCAATTGTTAGTATTTACACGGTGGGTATCCTAAAGTCAAAGGAGAACGAGGTAATTCGGCAACATGAAGAAAGAGGAAAAGTTGTTGCGAGCAGGTTGGAATTCCGTGTAAAAGGCGGAGGGCTTTAAAACTAAAGGTGAGTTAGTCAGTCTAATCTATGATTGCGGAATGTGGCAGGACTTTTTCTATCGGAAACTTGGTGGGGTTTCTTCCGCAAAAGAGAGAAATCAGCCAGAACACACGCAATTTACAGACATCCATGCATTCGTATCATTTCTTTGACATAGCCTTAGTTGCTTTAGCGGAATTTCAAAACAACCGTAGCCAATGGAATTTTTTAATTTTTGGATGAGCCCTTAATATTCTGGAATAGGAAAAAAATCATGCGATTTCACCAAGTGTGCAGGTGATTATGAAGATTATGGTTAATAGTGTAACATTTATCCTAGGAAACAAGTGAGTTTTTTCCCCTCTTATTTATTTATTGGTATATTTCACCTTGTAATTCGACGTCCGGTAAGGTCTGAGAACTTCTCCATTGTGTGATCGTAGTTATGCCACTGTTAAAAAAAAAAAAAAAAAAAAAAGAATAAATAAGTAAAAAACTCACTTGTTTCCTAGGATAAATGTTACACTATTAACAATTTTTATTAACAATTTATTTATTTTTTGCACAGGGTAATTTGAAGTTTTATCCAACAGTTTTGTGATGGAACGAACAAATATCGGCAAAATTGCTTTTAAGTTTACGAAGTAATTCGAGAATTTTTTGAAATGCACGTAAACTCTCCCGCGTACGGAGCTTTGTTTGAGCGTTTATTTGAGTTTGGTATTCGGCTTCCGTGTCAACACATTCACTTTAATGTGCTAGTCTAGACTACTGTTTTCACAAAACGGAACACACACCGCAAAAATAAACAAACAAGCAGGCAAACAAGGAAAATTACGAGCTGTCGCTACATCCACGTCTACGATGACAAATGTGGTCTTTTTGAACTGTGCCTTAAAATTTTTCCTAATCTTTTTAGAATGTCTCGGTGTAAATTAATATAAGATTGGATTAAAGTTTTCTTCAATTTATCTTAAGAAACCTTGATAAGAATTCGTTACTTTGAACTGTTAGAACATAGCCTCGGGAATGATTGCAGATAGCTGGTTTAGTGTGCACACTACCTATAAAGATTAAGTACTGAAGTATATATTTGGGCTTCTACCACTTCTAACAGATATCATTATGTAATAATGCACATTAGCATTGTCGATCTAAGCGAAATACTTCACCCGAAGGGCGATAATATGAGACAGTTCTATTCTACCGAAAATGAAAGTGTTATTACTGATGCATCCATCGCTTTGCAAGTGCCCTTTAAACTGCTCAATGAATTTGGATCAAATAGATTTCGATGCTGAGTAGGTCAGTCTTAGTCGGATATAATAGAATTTTTTTTTTTTTTCATAGGGAACGTGCACGTGGCTAAGACTGTAATTAGCGCAGACCTTCTGCGTCAAAACTTAAATGGAAGTTAAAAATACGCTCTCAAAGTTGTTGAAGAACAGGAAATGACGTGTTGCATAACAAAACCAAACTGATACTTTAACTGGCACTCAGCATGTTGTGACTCATCACAAATTCCATCTCTTAAAAGCAGCAGCGAGAAAGGTCATCATTTTGTTTATATATTTGTTTATGACACATAAAAACTGAACTCTATTAGAAAACCAACTTTGCTATTATTTAAGCTGCTTTGAGAAAAGCAGCACATTTTTAAGAAAACATTTTTAAGAAAATCTTAAAAACGTTAAGGATAACCGGGGGAGGGGAGGGGTTCGTTCTTTAAAATGACGTTGATATTTATTCCGAAAAATACAGACAGAGTTTCTCAAGGATAGCCAAGTCAACATATTAAGTTCTTTTAATTTGCAACCAGGAAATGATAGCTTTTTAAGCAGAATAAATAAGATGATCAACGGCCTTTATGATGTCATCAACAAGGAAGCTTCCCCTGCTCATATCTGTCTTCCCTCTCCTTCTTAATAGCAAATAGAGCTTGTTTGTCGAATCCGCGTAAAATTACTGTTTTAACGTTTTGATTTTCAGTAATACAGATTTAAATGAACTAACAGACGGGATCTGCTCGCTGTGAAGAGGACAATTAAAATTCTCTCTTAGTTTAATATTTAACGATAATTTCGTTTTGCTTTCGCTTTGCGTAAAAGCTAGAAAAATTGATTTATAAATTATAAGCTTTATGGATCCTAAAAAATCAGTGATGCTTGTTAATCTTATATTTAAATAAATATAACTCGATGTACGAAATATAACTGAGGAGCCATTGAGTTCCACATATCATTTGAGTTCGTGTTGTTGAGGTGAAGAACAAATAGTATGAGCACGTAGCAATAAAGTTTTTATAATCCCTGTCTTCTGTGATGGATGGTGAGATAAGTTATGGGAAAGTCTTACTTTAATCACACATTTTTTAAATAGTTAATGAATAATTAGTATTGCAATATTTCCTCGGTTATACCATTGCGCTGTTTGATGGATAATATCGTATGGCTCTTAATCCATATATGATTCATCGTTCGTATTCTACTTTGTAATTAACTATTGTCGATACTGGCGATGGCTATATTCAGGCTGAAACATATGGTCTTAAATAAATGGTATTACTTATTCCTTGTGTTTTTCGCGTTAATATATTTAATAGCGTACACCCTATTAAGGGACATTGAAATAAAGCAGGAATCGACGGATGTATTTTAAGCAAAGGCTCAACGAAACTGTTTTATAACATCTATCATAAGATGATTGCAACACGTGTTTTTATTAGGTGATTGGCATCAAGGTCATAGCACGGGGGGTAGTTACAAAATCCCTCCCTGAATGCCAAACTAAAAGGTGGGCTCAGAGCCAAGCAGGATTAACTTCTTCTGCTACGTTGCAGCTTGAGTGCTGTATTCCGAGGACGCTGTCTTAAGATTCCGTGCTATGCCTCTGGGTAAACTCTTTTGAACATTGGTGTAACCAGAAGTTCTCTTTGAAAGGGAAAAGTTTATGTTGTACATAAACATATAAACTATATACAGTATATATATATATTTTTTTTTTTCCTTTTTTGTAAGCTCTGTACCACAGCTACTCCCTCATTCAAGGCTTCTATAGTTTTACATATTATGAGGTCGACATAAAAGTTTTGAATCATTTTCTTCTTGGATTTATAATGTAAAAGGGTTTTTCGTCCATAATTTATGTGACTTTTTTTTTTTTTTTAATTTTTACTCTCCGCCTCCTCAATCAAAATATGTCACGTATAACAGACTTGCTGCCTACTAGCAGAACAGTGACTGAGCTTCCCTCCTCTTCCCAAAGTTGAGTTTGTGTGTGGACTTTGTCCCAAGTATCTTTGTTTGCAGTATTATTTTGACAAAATGCTATCCATTCTCTCAGCACCGACATATAATTTTGTATCCCGCACATTAACTTGTGTGCTTATTTTTGATATTAAATAACTTGCTCTACTTCACTGTAGCAGAATCAGAACAGTTTGAAGTAGTTGATCGAATGGTTAGCAGATCCGCTCAGATTGAGTTCTAATCCTGCCATGGAAATGAACGCTTGTAATGGTCCTTAAGTGAAAGATGAATTCCATCGCCCTACTTATTGGAAGGATGAAATGGCTTGAATATTTGAACTCCAAAGTAGGACTATATAGAAATACAAAATATTATATAAATTTAATTTAAAAAAAATAGAAAAAACCCTTAGTTCACTTACAGCATCAATATACTATGGGGGTTTGCAATTTCGCGGGTTTGAGTCACATAAAAAAAATCAAATATTTTTTACTGTTGGGTCATCCGTTTTTTTTTTCCCCTCAAACGCATGGAACCTTTATAAGGAACTTTCAAGGAAGGTGAATTAACCGATCTCATACGGAGGTGAATAATTCTTCCTTCCAAGAATTCGGGTTTGTCCTTATGCACATAATACTCACCTTAGCGACTTCTGCCATAATTCCAGCGAATGCGATCTTTTCATTGAGGACTGAAAAGACAAGAGCATCAAACGAACTTCAAAATTAATTAAAAAGTGGAACATACGGAATCTCGGAAAACGAAAAAAAGATTAAAACATTACTCTAAATTTTGTGGAAAAAATAATAATGAACTCACGATAGAAAACATAAATCAATTTAAAGTACTTCCTCATAATTATACAAATTAATATCACTATTCATTTAAAGAAATCAAATATGGAATAGCTGTATTAATAGTAGCCACAAAAAAAATGAGGGGAAAAAAAAGAAAGAAAAGAAAAGAAAAACCAGACCGTCTTAGATGTTTCGTCTAACAAAAGGATATTTTACAAAAGTGCTTTTAACTTGCGTGGATAAGAAAAAGTTAAACACTTCAATTCAGTCGATCGAAAAATAATTCGTGCAGAAAGTTAACATTTCCATGTCGAAGTCATTCGTTCCGAAATCCTTCAGACAACAGCGCTCAAGTGCTCTCTATAAAATGAGAGTGGATTAAAAAAAAAAAAAAACATAATAGGAAAAAATAAATGTAGGTCGCCAGACACCACTGTTGCAATCAAATCCAACGCAAGCAAAAATAGCATAAACATATCGTCGTAGACTGTTTGTAGACACAAATTACTGACTGCCAAAAATGAACATGGCAGTCCTAAAACATGTTAGACCCTGGGGAGCCTCGTAAGTTAGGTAAACCCATTTACAGAAAAAAAAAAAAAAAAAAAAAAAAAAAAGAAGCCCGATATTTGAAGTGAATATTTTAACATATTAACTTTTATTGGCAGAGTCAATACGACAAATTAATACAACTTCGCAGTAAACAAACAAAAAAAAGGGAGGGGGGGAGCAACATTTTTTTTTTTTTTTTTTTTTTTTTGCTTGTTTTAAAGCAGTCCTACAAATGTTAATCTGACCGCCGCATACCAACAGTTCCGCACCCCCAGAGATTATCTTCAAGATGTTTGCTATGACGTCAACTACTTCTTCCCTCTCCAGAAGACCTGTACATTCTGTGACCTACCCTTTTTATGACCCCCACCATAGCAGCACGGTCAATCACCACTCATCCCTTCCTCGCTAATTAAGGGTTACGTTTGCTTTCCTTCATATCACGAGTGTTGCTATCCCACAAATATATTTAGAATTGTACTCACGACTTCCATTTCGTCGTATTTTCATGAGAATTCATGATTTCATTCAGAAAATATAAAAACGTGCGTTTGTATAAGTATTTCAGTGTTGTATCAGTGTTTTCAGTCTTTCGAGTTCTGCAATACCAAGGCAACTCAATGGCAAAGGTGATGCAAGTCCATAGCTAGCCATAAAAATTTCACTGTTAGAAACAATAACTAAATACGTTATTGCATCGTGTGGCTTAATTGTTTTCAGTTTAGAAGAATTGCTCCTAGCGGCATATTTTTGTACTAATTGGAAACACAAGTCTTCAGCACTGAATCATACCATTTGCGTGGTTATTACTAAAATAATATGAGTTGCGTAAGACGTTTTTTTTTTTTTTTTTGATTGCTCCCCATTTCTGTGTAACCCATTCCCGTTTTGCAGACTATAACTTTGTATTGTTATTGATGGAAGCACTTAAAGGGGATTAAAAAAAAACAAAAAAAAACGGACTCTTTGAAAGTGGGAAATTAAACCATCAAAACTTATGACTCCTTTCACTGATTGTAATCCAGTTCTTTCATTGTTTACTTCGTCCTCCTCTGTACAGGTGTCGCTCTCAGTTCGTTTCAACCCTTCTAACGAAACGGTAAATGTTGCGATGAGCTATCAAAAAAAAAAAAAGTTCAATTTCGGTCGAAACAATTGTACAGCTGTTTCTAGTATAACTTCACTCGACTACATTTGAAAAGGAAAAATAGCATCTGTCGGAGGGTTTCCTGGATGTAATCCACGAATTGGTGGACTCTTTCTTCAATGTGAAAGGGAAATGAGGTCATCAGTAAAGTAGGGTCACTTAATAGGATTTAACAACAGCTCTCGAAAGATTTACGTATGCATCTTATTTTAATACCTTATTTAGTTACAAAGTTGTCCATTATTGTAGTGGAAGGTTTTGTTTAAAATTCGTAATGTGACGATGCCATAAATACTCCGTCGTGATCATTGTAAGTCGCAAAGAGTTATTTGTACTTAGTGCTTTTGAAGGAACTCCTTTTAGTACAATTACTGGGAGAATTAATGTAATAGAGTGTCAGTCAGTCAGTTGCAACACGTGCATTTTTCAAAACAAATAAATTAAATTTTCTTTAGGAAGGTATAGAAGTGGTGGAGAGAACGAAAAGTTGGAAAAAACATGAAAATGGAAATAATAACGGATGAGAAACAGATAAATTGTACAATAAAGATTGAATATTAAAGGGAGGGAAATCTATAAAAAAAATGAAGGCAGTAAAGACTATTGGAAAGGATGGGTAATGTGATAAAAGCGATTGGCATGCAAAATCAGTTCCGTAAAATGCAGGAAGAAGAAACAAAATGAGATCATTAGCATCATTGTGACAAAACCGGAATGTGTACGCTACACACGTATCAAACTAACGGCGCATAATTGAAGCTTATGGAAGCTATGAACATTGAGAGAAATATTGTATTCAATATGGGTTCAATGGCGAACTCGAAGAAAATTTGATTCTAAAAGAGTTTAAATTTTTATCGTGAATTGTCATAGCAACAGAAAGAGGTGGATTCGCGCAAACAGACAGCGCTGAAAAGAAAAAGAATTTGCTACTTGGAGAATAAACTGATTGGGAAGTTACGAAGGCGTCAGTGAAACGGAAGAGCAAAAAGAGATCGGACTCAAATTCAGTCAATCAGCGCCGATAGTTATTAGGCAGAAGTACTCTAAGTGAGGAAATAACTAAAAGAAACAAACTGCAGCGTGTTGAAGATAATGCAATCTTGAGACAATGGCTTTTTTTTTTTTTTTTTTAGTTTATCCATTCTAGAAGCGATACAAAAGTCTAGAAAGGGGAACTTTGATTAGCGAAAGAGAACTACAAACACCAGCTCTAAAGATCAACCACGTGAATATTCAGGAAAGGTTTAGCTGACTATAATAATAATAATAATAATAATAATAATAATAATAAGCATGCTTTAAAGTAATTCTCAACTTAATTGGAATTTAAAGGAGAGAATATCTGACTTTTATGAAATTTATTTAACATCTATGTAGGATGGAAAGATATCGGTTACAAACCAAACGAGGTGGAGAGATATAAACCAAAGGGGGGGAGAGAGAGAGAGAGAGAGGAAGACAAGCGGTGAGATGGAAAGATCAGTGACTCCGGAACTGGACTAATCCTAGAAGAGAAGAAGAAGAAATAAATAATATTTATTACGATTTAGTCCATTTTAATATTTAGTCTATTAAAATTGACTAAATATTAAGAATAACGTAGCAGATATATAGTTCGCCCACCGTTTGAAGGTCCCTGCTTCGCGTCTTTCCAAGAATAGTCGATTCGTGCTGAAGGGGAGAAAGAAATGAAAGACGGACGAATTGGTCGCCAACACGCGAAATCACGTGCTTTATAGGTAAAATTTTCCAACTGTTATACAAGCAACATAGTTAACTACAATGATCATAAACGAGAAGTTAATTTTCCGACGTATAATAATAAACAACTCATCCCAGGAGATGGATTGATTACCCTATTATCGGAATGGATTCTCCTTCTGTTGACATGCGCAGAAGTGTCGAAGGGTCTCGAATCTGTGGGCGAACTATATCTGCATTATTAATATTATTATTATTCGTTTGCATTGCTGAATAAATTGAAATGGCGATTGTCGCAACTACTATTCCGGAAACCTCTGAAATCGTCGTAAGGTGTGGATAAGCATCGAGCGGGTCGTTGGTTCTGCCTGCACTACCCCACGAATATGTGACGCTCAATTTCATCTTCGAGACACGTTCAGCGCTGAGACTACAAAGCCCGACTGTCATTTCATGGGCGGGGCAGATTCCACTAACTCTCTTTCTGGTCAGTGGTTCCAAATGAAGAGTGCAAAAAAGCAGAACCTTCTGGGTCTATGACCTCGACGGACATTTAGTTCACTGAAATGCATTAATATCGTTCAAGTGAAACAACCATATTTGTAAAAAAACATTTTTTTAAGAACTCTAGGCCCAGCGATATAAAATGGACTTTAATTGAAGGTGAATATTCGGGACTAAACATCACTCTCTTGTAACTGTTTAATAAAACTTATTGAGAAATAAATAAATAAACGTGCTTGGTAGAAAATGTTCGTGAACCCGAACATTTTCTGCAGAAAGTTCGTGCAGAAAGCTTAATATAACGCATGCGCAGACACGGAATTTTTTTTTGTTTCTTTGTTAATGAGTAAGAAAAAAAAAGGAATTTAATTTTGAATAATTAGCCTTTAAAATGCTCGACCTTAATCGAAAAACTTTCTATAAAAAAACAAAAACTTCCCTATAACAATACCGTGAAAGCAAATAAGAAATATGACATCACAGCACAGACAGATTATTATTATATAAGTGGATCCAGCATCATTTCAAAGCCACTTTACTTATATAATTTTGCATCGCCGAACTGAAGCGTCCTGCCTCTTTATTTTAGTAAAATAATTATGATTATATTTTTAAGACCGTACGTATTCAACTCACATAAATGCAGATTATCACAATAAAATAATATATAAATTGTATATTTATTTTTTCTTATATTTAAAATCGTTACAGCTTCTGATTACAAAACTCGATCCTGCAATTGATCCAACAGGGAGCAATAGAATAAACTATTATTTAGATAGTTTTCTATGGAGAATTACCAAATTAACTTCAAAGAAAAAAAAAGAAAAAGAATTTAATTTTTGCCCAAGATGTATTGAATGCTTCCACAATTACTTTCATGTTAGTGAAACTACTACTACGTTAGCTGTATGGCTGTAACTGGTTTTTAAACAAAATACTTGACGTCACGGAAGCCATAGGTTTCGGTTTAATTCTTAGAAGAAAAAAAAACCAAACGCAGGCGATTATACCTAACAGGGGAGAAAAAAAAGAAAAAGAAACGGCAGATGATGATACTTAATAATAAAAAAGCAGACTATCATACTAATGAAAGAAACCAACAGATGATTATGATACTTAACAAAAACGGCAGATGATTATGATACTTAACAAAAACGGCAGACGATTATACTTAACACACACACACACACACACACACACACACACACACACACACACACACACACACACACACACACACACATACACAAAAAAAAAAAAAAAAAACCGCCAGACGATTATATTTAAAAAAAACAAGCAGGTTAAACACACACACACACACACACACACACACACACACACACACACACACACACACACACACACACACACACACACACACACACACACACACACACACACACACAAAAGGCAGACAATTATACTTGACAGAAAAAAAAAAAAAAAAAAGCAGACGATCATACTTAACACACAGCTACTCAAAACGTCAGATGATTATACTTGGAAAAAAAAGGACGATTTCACTAAACATGTAATAAACTGTTATTTTTAAAACAGTAACAGGATACTTAGTTTTGGCTCTTTTCTGTCTCATTGTATAAAGTAATTTTCATTGTAAAAACCTTTTAACTAACAAAATAAATAAATAAACAACATAAATGCAATCGCCATCCAACCCGTTTTTTTAAACCTTTATGTGGCTAATTCTTTAGATAAATTAAATTATTATAGCTTTAATCTTTGAATCGAATTAAAACCGATATCTAATAAAGAATAATAAAAGAAAAGTTCCTTAACCTTTAGCAATAAATAATGAATAACGGCCGAGGGGTGGGAAAGCAGACAAAAAGCGCATTCTCTTTTTCCACTTCGCTTTCGTTCGAAGAGAAGTCCGTAAATGCTGCGCTTAATGAACGTAACTGCCCTCGATTCACGGAGAGGCATAACTAGCGAATTTCGAAAGCGAAATGGTCTTGAATGCATTATTACTCACGCGGTACGACGTCACTCTCTCCAGTACCAGCGTCACCGGCAAAGGTATGTCATTTCGCTTTAACTTTCATAAAGCGTGCTATTTGCAACATGTTTATTTACACCACAGTTAGACGTATAGTCTCAAGCGCCATCTATCGTCTAAAAAATAAAGAAAGACTTTCGTATATTGACACAAAGAAAATAAACTTCGATAACGGCTTGGGAAAATAAAATTCCTTTTGATATTCGTGCATATTTTTCGTTAATTTTTTTTCCGGACAATAATATTCTTCAATAAAGACTGATTATTAAAACGATTAATTTTAATAGTTATCGTAAGAATAATGAAGACAAAGTAAATATCTAAAGTGTTCACAGATTTTTTTTTTTTTAAAGGTTTAGATAATCCAGGAACCTCTTGCTCTAAGATCACGCGAACACCTCCCCAGTGGGTTTGAATCCCACTTCCAGTTTGTTGCGTATTCAAATACAGCAGATTCCGTCGTCGACTAAATTTCAAAAACTGCTCGTCAGCTAAAATTTTTTTTTTTAATAAAAAAGTTATCTTTTAAGCAACATTTATAATAAATAAAATATAATTTAAAATATTATTATTTTTAGGATAAAGTGCAAATAAAATTATTTTATATATTTTTAAGTCGGACAAGATCCTCCCCCCCCCCCTATTCGATTGAGTTGATTTATTTGATTAATATATTGCACAGTTTTCACCGCTAGAGTTCGCTGGTAACCAGCGAACTCTAGCGGTGAAAATTTCATTTTTCATTTGACCATTAATTTCATTTGAGTGTCAAATGAAATTAATGGTCGGTAAGATACGAGAAGCATGCATAACGTGCGCATTCTAGGATTCTCGGAATGCTGACTGAAATCAAGTTGTAATTGGATCTAAATGAATGAGTGAATATTTAAGATGAAAATAAACGTAATAGAATAAAAATGCCTAATAACCACTGCCGAGAAGGGGATAAACAGTTTTTACCCACTTCTCTCTCTCTCTCTCTCTTTATCTATCTATCTATATATAAAGTCCGTCTAGATCCCTCGCTTTTAAACGTACGCACATACATACGTGTGTGTGTGTGTGTTTAAGAGCTAGGGATCCAAACGGATGTGACGTAATACTTCCTTGAAACATACAAGTAAACGACGTCTTGCCATGCTTGATTGTGTGTCTTGTTGAATTTGTGTCGTAATGCTCATAGACGCGTAGGAAGGGAAATAACACAAAAAGAGAACGGGGGGGGGGGGGATAAACTCCTCCTAAAATTTACAACGGTTGACTGATATGTAGAGATCAAAGGTCGTAGAATATTTTAAATAGAATATTCAGAGGGAAATACGAAAGGAGTGAAGTGTGTGGCCTTTTGGGGGTGGGTAGGGTAGGGGTAAAGAAAAGAAAAACTATTTCTGTTTTCTGATAATAAGGTTTCAGGTAACGGAATCAAAAATAAGTATCCGCATTTTTCATGCAATGATTCGTATTGTCCATCGTACGCTTACACAAATTTCATATTGGTGGAGAAGATTATAACGAAATGTGATATTTAAAATCTCTACTAAAATTGTCCACTTTTCTTAAATAAAAGTATAATAATTAAAATAAACCGTTTCTTAAAAAAACATAAAAACAAATATCGAAAGCATGAAAATATCAAATTAAATATTAAAAACAAATATTTAAAAAAATGCCAAGAAATAAACTATGTCTAAGTGTAGGAGACCAAGAACAGCTGTACGTTCAGTTATATACGGTGATGATGACGAATGATCTCACTAATCAAGAATTCTCTTGCAAAATACACCATTATTGAATGTCTCGCTTCGTTTCCATACTTGATTATTACTATAATTATTATTATTATTCCAAATGATACCATCAATGGCAACAGTTTCTTCGATATTATAAAATAACCGACGGTGAAGCTTTAACTGAAGTTAGGGTTATGTGTTTTTTAAATTTTTTATGTTTTTATGAGATGCTCACTACACTATGTCCGTGTGGTCCAGGTTCCAAGTGGATCGTTGTTGTTTTTTTTTATTGACAAATTAAAAATAATAATTACCACAGTTTTTTTTTCATTTTTTTATTCAAATGAATTATTTAAAGTAGAAAAATTGAGAAAAATAAAATTATGTTTAGAATACATAAGCCCCCCCCCCCCCTCCCCGAAAAAAAGTCTAGACGTTTTAATTATTGTGATAATGAATAGTATCAATGTAATTACAAAAAGTCCTTTTTTGATTATTTCGCAATTTTTAACTTTTCCACTAACTTATTTAATACCCAACTTCATTTTATTCACGAGTACGAAATTGTACTTGTGAATAAAACGGGAAGCCATTCTCATACTCCCCGCCCCCCCGCCAACACACACAACATATTTTTTCATTCACAAATATATACAATTAGGAAATATAATTTATTATCCACATAATCAATAGATGGCGCAATGTTTTTGGTAAGGATTATTTATTTATTTATTATAAAGCTAAATTTAATAGCCCTCAAGACCAAATCGAAAACTAAAAATTGTTCTTGATATTAAAAAGGTCTGAGAGGCCTTCTGATGCGGAACAGAATAAACTAACTTGACAGACACTCGGCTAATAATAATAATATTATTATTATTATTTGTGACACCTCCAAGGAGTTCGAAGACTCATCGCAGGAGGACACCTACTCTACAACTCTCCGTCTCCACTACTATACCGAACCTCTACTACCAATCACCTACATCAAGGCCATCTACTGCCCACAACAGCTAGTATTTTTTTGTCTGTAAATTGCGTGTGTTCTGTTTTGATATTAAAGAAATAACAATAATTCTCATAGTTGTGCAATAGGAATGATTGTGTCGCCCCACTTATCCACTCCTAGTCAGCTGGGTAGAATGGGAAAGTAAAGCATCTAACCGAGGAGAAATTATTATAAAAAAAAATCTTTAATTAAAAAATTCGCAAGATTTAATTACAAAACAAATTTCTTTATTATATATATATATATATATATATATATATATATATATATATATATATATATATATATATATATATATATATATATATATATATATATATATATATGCGCACTCAGGATTTAATCTTGGGGGAGGCCCAAGTTGAGTGAGTAGACGATTTGAGACTACACACTACGCATCCCATACGGCCTATGACTGAGCATCTATTTCTATACTACTTATATTCATAAGTAGTGTAAAAATAGAAGATACGATACAACATAAATAAAATAAAATAAAATAAAATAAAATGAATTTTAATTAGGAAAAGATTTTTGGAAAAATTTCTAGTGGGCCCCTTTCCCCCTCTGGATGCGCCACTGTATATATATATATATATATATATATATATATATATATATATATATATATATATATATATATATAGCAGTAATTATATATATATACTACACAACAAGCTTCAATTTTAGCTTGTGGTTAAGTTTTGGCGAGAAACTACACGACAGTTTACACACTAGCCTTTTATTACCTTTTTTTTTATTATTTCGTTCAATACTATTTTTATTTATTTAGTTTTTCGTCAGTTTTCACGCGTTGATAGAACATTTTGCTAAAATACACACGTCACAATCAAAAGACTACCGGAACAAAATAGTCATCAAAAGCGGATGTCATAACGGCTTTTCAAAAGTGGCTCCAGCAAATATACAGGAACCATTTAGGTGAGATCATAGCGAGTGATTCAGAAAAACCAATAGCGCGATTAGAGTGTGAAAAATTGCAAAAATGTTTTGAAGCTTTTAAAACAGTCTTAATGGCAAGTTCTTTGGAGAGCACAATATTACAAAGAATAAAAACCATTTAGTTGATCGTTATATGAAATTGATACCGATATAAAAGCAGCAGAGATACTGAATTCATTTAAGTCCTTCGTAACACACGCAAGAAATGATTTTCAGAAAACGGAAGAGAAAGTGTGCAAGTTGACAACAGGAGAAAAAAAAAAGTTATAACGAAGAATCCAAACTCACCAAAAGAAAATTTTCCATTGAAAAGCGTGAAAACGAAAGCTATTTAAAGAGAAAAACAAGTTCCTTGTTGATATATTTAAGGCGTAACATTCCAATGTTAGATATTACAAACAGAAAAGGCAATCGATAAATATTCCAGTTGATAAAATTTTCTTTTTGACGAAAATATAACACACAATATAAAATAAATAACTGATATATTTTTAAAGCCGAATAAAGACAAACTTTAAACCCGTACAGTTATCAACGCTTGATTGGCAGACGAAATGCACAAACAAATTGCAGCGCGTCAACAGTTTATAATAACGCCACCTGGCAAAAAAAACTTTTGTCATTCAACAGATTTGCGAAATATTATCTCATAAATAAGTTGTTTACAAAAAAGAAATGCTGCACAGCTATTCCATATTTAAATTCACTTACTTAATCATAAAAAATTAAATCAACAAATATATATATATATATATATATATATATATATATATATATATATATATATATATATATATATATATATATATATATATATATATATATATGACATTAGATAATCATATAACGTATTTGTTTTATTTATATTTTTATATACTGTTATAAAACATGTTTATTCCATAGTTTAAATGAAATATATTTATCCCATATTCTTTATCGTATCTTTATATTTATATCTTATCTTTAATTCCAATAAGTCGTTATCTAATGTAGTTTTTCTGCTGTATTTCTGTTTTAATTTCATTCATAAAATTAAGTGATTTTTATTCAGTTTTTATCGGTTTATATTTGTTTCAATAATAAATTATTTATCTTTATTTTTTTTTTTTAGAAATCTGAGATTCGTCAGAGAAAACGGATTGAGGAAGATCCGTTTCGATAGATATTGCCTATTTCATCAGACATTGCATATCCATTGAGTCGCTTGGCAATTTTTAATAAATAAAAGAAAGTTTTCAAGTAGTACAAAAGGAACGTTATGGGATGATGTAAGAAGAACACTGAGACATGCGACAGTGAATGGTACGTCCAGATAATGCGACTTTTTGCACACTACTTGCATCTGAGAAATATAAGCATATAAACAAAGATGAAGCATTTTTAGATTGTTTTTCAGCAGGTTCTCAAGTTGGCTGATATCTTTGAAACGGTCTAATAGGGTTTTTTTCCCCCTTAACTACAGATTTTTTAATTTTTTTTCTTCTAGGATATTTCTTTTCGGTCTAGTTTTTTTTTTTTTTTTGCTTTTTTTTCTCCTCCAGTTCTAGGAAAATCTGGACATCATTTCAGAAAAACGACCGTAGAAACAACAATATTTTCTGACAACATACCAATGTTACATGCATAATCACGAGATGGCAGCAGTTGTCTGTTGAGCTCTTTTCCCCGATGCCTTGAATATCGTCACATAGCCGTAAGTTCAGCTGTTGGTGATGACTAGCGGTGGAAACTGGCTTATTACAGTTTCTAAAGTTACATGGGGATAAACAAAGTTGCTTCATTTGGAGACTAAAAGACGTTAAGCAATTTAAAAAAATATTGCAACTCGATTTTAATATAATGGTACTAAAGGAAAGCCAATCCAGTATTCTCTTGAACAAGAAAAATCCTCCAAGCTCAGGATACCAAACATTACATACAATGCTAGGGATATTTTCTAGTATTCGAAAGAAAAGCAATATCTCGCCTTTCTGTATAAAATAAAAAGTTGTCTTTGTTTAAGACGGATGTGACGTCATATGTCTGTGACAATAGGCTCTGCTTGAGCACAATAAGCAGCGTGTTTCTGCTATTTCTGAAATATAGTATCAATAAATGATGTTCTTTTTTATTTAGTTGTTTACTACTTGAAGTTTTCTAATTGCAAATAATAATAGTAATAATTACTTCCGTTTTTATTACTGAATGATAATTGTGAGTCCTTTCAGTGTGGAGATCTCCTGTCGGTCGCCTTTTATAATGTAGCCCTAGTTTTATTTATTTTTATTTTTTCAAGGAAATTTTGTAAATAAGAACCTGAAACTGCTTGAAATTTTCAATTTTGTCTACCTTTAGCTCGAACCTTGACTGTATTTACATCTATTTTAAAAGAAAGTACATAATTCCAGCTTGTGCTTGAGCTACACAAAGCCTAGTAAAGATCCAAATTATTACTTTTATTATAGTAGTGAACAAATGAAATTTGCTTGGGGCTCTCATCATTTGGAATAGCAGTAATTATGAGTTCATCACAGCGAATGGAGAGAGGAGGGGCAAAGTGTGGACAATGATAAAGATGTTCTGCAGTCTTATTTACTTATTTTGGAATCGTGAGTAATTTATTATGAGCATGGAATTAATTTGCCTTCCCACTTAATTATACAAACACGAAGTATCTCCTTCTTCGTACAAAGGTTCAGTTCTTTCTCGCCCGGGTTATTCTGCTCAAAGGAGATCTCTGGAAATTTAATGGAAAAGAATTAAATAATGCAGTAAACAGCAGCTTTTCTGGCCTGCACTTGTGGGTTAATAAGAATAAACGGAGACGATTCAGTCTTCTGATCTCCGGTATAGGAGAATAACAGTTCTGTTTATAAGTCGAATCAAAAGATGATTGAAAATTAAGCCTAGAAATAGCGTGTTGACAGTTTTTTTATTGTTACGAAATGTCATTTTATCTTAACTGTAATAACTTTAAGACATGAAGTGGAATTTCAGGTAATGCAGAAGACTACTTTGTGTGTAAAATGGTATTTTGCATCACCCAAGTTCCTTCAATTATGGATTAGTTCTAAGCGGGTTCTTTCTATCCAAAAAATGTTAGGAACATTATAAAATGGATTTTTTTTTTGTTTAATTATTAAACTGATTTTTTTATATTTCATTTTTCGTCGGAATTTAACACTCCGCAAATTTATTATCATCGTTTGTCTTTTATCCTTTGTCCTGTCCGTAATTATATAAGTTAGTTCCCGTGATGAAAATGATGATTCAATGATCATCATTGAATCATCATTTAAGGTTTTTTTTTTTTTTTTTTTTTTTGTGTGTGTGTGTGTGTGTTAAACAATTTCGCATATTATTCTGTAGCCCGAACCATATTTTGACCGCAACGAGTTTCAAATAAATGCGTGTGAATCAAAATCAGTCATCAGGTACACTCTACTGATGGACTGTTTTCAAAGCTCTCTCTCGCTCTCTCTCTCTGTCTATTTTCATCTGTACATCAGATCTTCCATTAATTTAACATGGAAATCAAAAGGAACATCTAGATCCAAAGACCTTGATAGCCACTTTTGTACACTACCAGAACCAATTCAGTGGCCGGGGCAAATCACTGCAGGGTAAAATGTGGAAGTGCTCCATCGTGTTGAAAGTGCGTAGCATGCAATCACCAGTGTTAATCACTAAGAAAATCGTCTTCCAGAAATCGTAAATAAAGATCATCTGTTAAAAGATGACTTTCGAAAATAAAACTGTCCTATGAAATGATCGTAGAAGTTATCACACTGAAGCGATATTGAAAATTAATTTTCACAGTGACATTTGTTTATTTTATTTATTATTATTTATATAGATTAAATTAGATTTTAAATGTTTTCAAGTTATACAGCAAAATATATTATACGTATAACCCAAGAGCATAAGCTCATGCGAGTTACTAAATGCGTAATAATTACACAAATCAATGTATATGGCTTTAATGCTTTCTACCTATTTATTGCTACTTTCCCCCCCCCCCTATAAGGAACCTTCCGAAGAACGGAAAGTTTGGGGAAAGACACGTACAGACGAGTTGTTAACGACGCGTTGCAACAAAGGATGGGCAATATGAATGTTTTAGTGTTCTCTTGAACAGTATTGATTACAGGCTTTCCAAGCAGCTGAAAAGCCAACCTTTTCAACTAAATTCGCTATCCTTAAAATCCTTTTTATATCATTAATTAAGTACTTTTCTAGACCGAATTCTTGTTACCTTCGTTTCATCGATAATCCAATGCAAACAAGTGCGTTATGATCTGTTGTGTGCGTTTAATCTCGAGGGTGGGTTTAAAAATGACTTTCGAGAATTCTAGAAACCGAGAGTGATGAGCTCAATTACTTAAAAAGCATTTAATCTTCAGTTTACCCTACCGCTGGATCGATTCTTTGAAACTTGGTGGACATTTCGAAATCGTAGTCGGAAATTATTCCATGAGCATTTTAATTACAAACAAAAAAAAGAAGGAAAATCATTCTAATAAGCGATGAGATAGCACCAACTTCATCTCATCGTGCACCACATCTCATCGTACAAAATGCACCACGCGCTGAGACTGCATCCCCACATAACTGTCACCATCGATGAAATGACACCTCACAGACAGCTATCCCGAACAATAATTACATATCCCTTTGTATACAGCAGACCTCTACCAAAACAACTTTTTCTTCTTCCTAAAACCAAAGTCTCGCTTCAACGTCCATGATTTTCACCACTAAAAGAGATGAACGAAACCATTCAGGAAGTCGAAAGACATTTAGGTGGAAGATGAACTAAATCAGGCATGAGACTACCATTCGAATTATTGGATACTTGCTCGAAAACGTTCCATGTTTGGCCTCCAAAACAGTTTCCCAACCAGGTAAAAATAAACAAATATACAATACAAAAATAAAATATCAAACATATCAAATATAAAAATTAAAATAATTATCAACATTCAGTAAAATAACTGACTGGACAACAATAAATGAACAAGGAATAAAACGACAACAACAAAAAAAAAAAATGTAATTTTTGACAGCACGTAGTATCCGTAAACTGGTTGTTCTATAAATGCTGCATTATTCAATCAATATAACTATTTCACAGTTAATACAAAAAAAAAAAAAAAAAAAAAAAAATTACTTTTACTTTTAAATTACTTTTAGGGGTTTCATAGAAAGATCATTCACTTATTCAGCAAAGCTGAGTGCACACTCTAAGGTAATAGCTCAACGTGACCTTGAGATTTATGCTGAAGTTATTTTGTAATCTGATCTCAGTTTCGTTTTTTTTTTTTTTTTTTTTTTTTTTTTTTTTTTTTTTTTGTACAAAGAGCAGAATCGTGAATCACGATAGAATGACGCTTAATAAGCAAAATTACTAGTAGATCATTGATCCCGATAAAAACATTTGCTAACTACTCTCGGAATGTGCTATTAAAAATCCCCCAAGTGAAAACATGTATGATGGAATAAATACATTAAAGATTATATTTACGTCAAACCAAACGTAATATTTCGAATGGTAAGTCATTACTCTTCATAAACGTAACAACAACTGTTCATTCTGAAGAAAACATACTTTTAATAGCACATTAGAAACACTTGGATTCGTTAGCGAAATATATATTACATCGGTAAGTTCAAAACAATCTTATTATTTAGTATGTAATACATAAAAACTCAGAATCTATATAATAGCTGAAGAAAAGTATTTGAATAACGTCGTGTTTAACGGGGAAAAACAGCAGATATTAAGAGCAAAAGTTAATAAAGTTACCAACGGCTAACCTTTTATGATCGCTATTGTTGGCTTTGCGTATAATCAAATGTTATTCTGCTTCTTTTGAAAATTCAATTCTTGCATATAAAACAAAATTTATTCTGGTAAAAGCATTATTCTGAACGAATTTGCTATAAGAGAATCGTAAAGAAGTTACTAAACCTGATAAGAATACTTTATAAAAGCATGCAGAACTATAAAACTTTTTCAAACGGACTTGTGTGTGTGCGGGGGGGGGGGGGGCAGAGATTTGTGTTCAAGCTAGATTGATACATTTTAATCAGGACGTCGTGATCCACATTAAGCAAATAATATAATGCTTAGTTTTATTTATTTTTTTAATACAATTTTTGTTGAATTTAGGAAAACGTTCTTGTCCAGGAGTGATGTATACATCCTAACAACGGTCTTAATTGTGGGGGGGAGGGAATAAACTAAATGAAAGCATTTTGGTTAAATGCTAAATTCCCCAATCTACTAGGACTATTCCCATATACATTATGGTCCTGACAGCCGTTTCATATATAGTAATGTCCCATGTAGACAGGTTTATGCATTACAAGGTCATAAAACTGCTTTAACAACAGAGCCCTGATTCTGATATCACTGAATGTTTGTGAGATGGATCACGGCAAGGATAATACGAGCCTGTTTGCCTACGGAGTTCATCACTGCTTCGGTAAAGAACAGAGAAAAATGGAAAATCACCTGCTTTCATAAACTGGTGCTGAGTCTTTTAAAAAATGTCATGGCTGTAAAGGTCAAAATGGATTCGCATAGAGCCTCCGTACCTCAGTAGGTACTATAGACGAAGCCCTTTGGTCGGAAAGACCTGGGTTCGACTCCCGTCCGTGACGTGAGGAACCTTTATCTGGTCTCTTTCGACTAAAGGTAAGTTACCGATCTCACACGGAAGTAGAGGGTTTTTTTTCATCCGGAAACTTGGGTTTTTCGTCCCCCAGAACAGGCAAACCTGCCTGTGAACACACATACGGATCTACATTCATAAAATACATACTTAATCCCTCACTAGGAGGACACAACCAGTCCTAAGGGACGGATGAGGGAAAGGGGAATCCATACGAATAAAATAAAAAAATAAATGGATTCACATCAGTGCCGGATTAAGAACATATGGGATCCAGGCGAGCGAGTAGTTCTCAGGATTTCCTCTGTTTAATTTATTGTTCAGTTTATAATTTATAGGGATACTGGCGCTACAGCGTCAGGATTAATCTGGAGTTGATTCACACGTGGTTATTATTATTACCAAAAAAAATTATAATTCTTCTTTTTCACGCTAAATTTATTAAAATTAATAAGTAGCTCTTAGGCAATTCCTTATCGACAATAAATATAAACAAATATATTATTACTAATAAAGTAAGCCTTTTATTCATCTTTCTTACCAGTAATGAATTTAACATTCAGAATAATTGTGGCAACAAATGTTATAATATGAATTATAGGCAGGATTAAGCGAACAAATAATTGCTGTAAAAACATAATAATAATATAAAAATTAAACAAAAATCGAAGAGAAAAATTTAAAAATAAAATAAAAATAAAAATAAATAAATGAATAATAAATAATAAACTAAAATAATTACTAGTAAATTATTAATAATTAGAATAATAAATAATAATAAATAACTAAAATAATAATTAGGACACCAGATAATGCACTAAAATAATAATAACTGGAAAAAGTGATTAAAAAAAACACTGAAATATACAAGCAGTTTGAACATTTTTTGTCACTTTTTATAAGAAACTCAGAAACGACCTGATTTAAATTCGAAATATATCTTCGCTTAAGTAAACTCACAACAATGAACAGTCAAACGATAAAATTGCTAAATTCTCTAATTTACTCTTAGTCAAAGAATGGATTATCTGTTGTTTTTTTAGGTCGTTTCTGAGTTTTCTATAAAAAATACAGAAGACTACTCTGAGCGATTAAAGAAGCGAATCGGTATTTAAGAGTAAACCATTTTCTCTTATTATTCTTTATGGAGTGCAGTGATTAAAAATAAAAAAAAAAAAGAAAGAAAGAAAGAAAGGAAAATAAAGTTCTTTGAAAACAGCTCAGTCATGCAAGATTAACTTTTCGTACAGAGTAATTGCATACTGATTTACATTTCTAAACAAAAAAATGTAAAAATAACATCCAATTATTCAAGTTAATAAATGCCAGAAAATTTTGCCAGAATATCGGGGATATTCTGGCAAACTAATGCATTCATGTTTTGCTTAAATCAAAGAAATTTCTTTAGGAAGAGAATAAACAATAATAAAGGTGTTATGTGAATAATTAATGATCCAGTTCATATCATTATTTCTGATTATTATATGTTTATGTTTAAGATATACGATCCTATGTAAAGTTGAATATTGTTTGTAAATAATTTTAAAAAAAACATAATTTAGTTACCTTTGATTGATTAAATCAGGGTAATCTCTGATTAACTGTAATTGGACAGTCTCAACATAACAATTTATACTTTTTTTAAGGACGATAGCCTGACGGAGTTATGAAGTAGTGTTCCCAAATAACTTCCACGATCTCCTATGCAATGTTGGCTTGATAGGTTGGGAGAGTTGAAGAAATCTCATTTCAATTCAAAGCTTACATTACTAAAAGAAAATTCAACAGGCTGCCAAGATGACAGGTATTTTCAGTCAATTGTTTCAGCAGAGATGGGGGGGGGGGGAGGTTGAATCGAATACTACGTGGAAAATGAACGCTCGCAATAGGTGCAATTTGACTAATGCATCTTTAGTTTCATGACTGTAGGTTGGCAAACTGGAATGGATCACAAGGAAGCAATATTATATCGCTACATGCACGTGTTGATGATCTCTCCCAGTACGCCCCATAAAAATAAAAAAAATTAAACAACGAGGCGTCATGCCAGCAGTTTTCGGTAGGAACTATTTCGTCAAAAATATTCTGCTTCATCGCTTTCTATGTTATTGCTCATTATTATTTATTTGTTTATTTTATGTAGCGAAATACTCTCTTATTCTTACTATACAGCATACGCCCGAAATATATTTTATTATATGAAATCGAAAAAAAAATATAAGAATATATTTTAAGAATAAAATACATTGAAAATATTTTAGCTTAATTTCTCTCTGTGTGTCTATCTAAAAAATAAATGACATACCGAGGTTCAGTACCGCTGAAAAATAATCAGCATACACTCCTAGTCAAGATCATCGCTATAGAGGAGAAAATACAAATTCAGGCACTAAATATAAAGATGCCGATTTGTTGACATATAAATAAATAAATAATAAATAAATAAACAAAACAAAATAAAAATTTAATAAATACACTGTCAAAATATAATATAATAAATAAATAATAATTAATTAATAAATAAAAATAAACAAAACAAAATAAAAATGAAATAAATAAATACACCGACAAAATATAATAAAATAAATAAATAAACAATCAAAATAATAATAAAATAAATACGTAAAAATAATAATAACATAAATAAAGAACCAAAATAATAATAAAACAAACAAACAAACAAATAATAAAATAAATAAATAAACAAAATAAAAATGAAATAAATAAATACACCGACAAAATATAATAAATAAATAATCAAAATAATAATAAAATAAATACACAAAAAAGTAATAGCATAAATAAACAAACAAGCAAAATAATAAACAATAAAATAAAATAAAAAATTAATAAATAAAATAAAATAGAGATTAAAATTAATAAAATAAAATAACTAATAATAAAATAAATAAGTAAAATAAATTAAAAATTAAAAAACTAATTAAAAAACTAACATTTTACAAAAAATGAATTTCAAAGAAAAAATTTCTCAGCTCAACATTTTAAACTATTTTTTACCATTCTAAAAGCGTGTTCAGTTCACGCACATTAGTAAACCAAGATTTTAGACGAAACGCCGATTTTTTTTTAAAAAAAATGAACTGCTTATGAATAAAACTAAACTCGCTCATAGCAATCTTGCCGGAGTGTCCCGAAAAAATAGAAACATTCTGTCATGTCACCAAATGGCCGCGGGAAAAGAATAAAATACACCATTTTACTACTTTGAGACTTTGAATATAAAAAAAACAAAAAACATATGGAACCAATTTCAGTACAAGCAGGTAATCTTATTCCAATACATGGTGGTTGCCAGGACTGTGTTTACATGAAAACAATTTGAAGAAGAAAAAAAAAAAAATGCACGCATCCATTGATAATCAGATAGAAAAGAAAAACAAACAATTTCCCTCCTGTGCTTGCTTGCTTTTGTCTTTGAAGACAAAATGCTACTTCGTTTCGATGTAGTCATTTCTTTTTCAGGGCACCTTCTTTTAAGTTTACTTTAACCTCCGCGAGATCGACAGAAACGCACCACAATGAATAATTGCGTAGAAATTTTTATCAAAAGCCATTGATCTAAAATACCGATGCGGAAAACGAAACAAAGCGAATATTCGACGATGCTCATATGTTTATGATATCAATATTGTCGTCTGATGGAGAGCGTCTTTATAAAAAGAAATCCGATAGAATCGACCGAGGGAAAAAAAAAAAGACTTCGGAAAAAAATTATAAGTTCTGACATGTCAAAAAAAGCCATAATAGTTAACATTCACTCTTTTATTGAAATTACTCTTAAAATATATTTTAAAATGTCCAACATTTTGACGAAAGTTGTGTAGAAAATTTCCAACTAGATTTCGGACTGAAAGTTGTTAGGAAACTTGCACGTGTCGTCGCGTCATTGGAGCAATTCGTATCCGCTTGGAAATAATTTTTATGTGCATTTTTTTTTGAAAACAAGAACTTATATTGTTTTTTATCCTAATTTTATCATGGGTTAAGTAAAAAGTTTGGACACAAATTTTTGCTTTTTGAACTAAGCCGCTTATATATTACAGACTTCGTATCACAGTTGGAGAGATCACGTGACACGAGTCGTTTGGTTGTTTGGTCAGAAAAGCTAACGTAAAAAAATAAATTGTAACAAACCCGTTTATTTCTCTGAAATAAACGGGTTAGGATAAAATATGATTGAAAAACAAGAATATAATTTAATTTTGAGTATAACACTAATAAATCTTAATTATTTTTATTTTTGAAAATGAGGATTCAAGTAGCGTTAAAAAGCCATTGACAGCGGAGTATGTGCCACAAAAATCTTTATCCTATTCACGGTACTAATAGACTATAGGCTTATAACTTTTTTGTGAGTTGAAATTATATAAAAAATACAGCGTAGAAATGTCCAACTGCAGAGGCAACTCCTCCACAATAGGAAAAAAAAAAATCGCGTGTTTTTACATACGTATATGATTCATTGTTAAAACAAGCATTTAATTTGAAATGAAAACATCTCATTTAATATTATAAAATGTTATATTTCTGTTTTTAATATAATTTCACTTAACGTTTACATTTTTCATTGAGTTAGCCCCGGTACAGCAAAGATAAACCTGTTGCAAATGGAAACGAAGGAAAAACGAATAATAATATTCAAACACTATCGTGAACTTCCAGAAAGTCATAGAAATACTCCACTTCATAGCCAGTGATGTTAAAGCCGTAATTACAATCGACACACATGCTCACAAAATTTATTGGAATCGTTTTTTTTTTTTTTTGCTAGACTAATATTGATAAACTTGGTTTTCTAGTTGGCTTGCAGTACTAAGCCAAGTATTCTTGAAAGGGAAATATCCTAAATAAGGTCATGTTATGTCTGGACCAATGGTATCCAACTAGATTTGTGAAATTTCTGAGGCATTTTATTTTGATTTTAGTGTGATTCTCTGTTTACTTTTTTTTCTTTTTTTGCTATGTAATTTTAATTTTTATTATATTAGCAGTCGATTACAATACGTATTTATTAAAATGTTTATAATTAGATTTATTTTATTTTAAAAACCATCATATGCTTGAACATTAAAATGAACCACTTTTATTTTGATGTTTTGAAGTGCTCAATGCGTTCGAGAATTTATATTTATTTTTTTTTTTTTTTAAATTTTATAAAGTGCTCTTTCTTTACTCCGACACAAACTTTTATCGTTGTGTATAAATCACTTATAATACCTAAGTGTTCGTAGTTACAGACAGATGGCGTTGTTTCATTGGTCAAGTAAGGCTGACTGACGCATCGTCCATGAATCGGGTGAGTTAGAAAATAATACTGGAGGAAAAAAAAATGCACAGCTCCAAAAAAAAAAGGATAAGAACCGCTGATTTACATACTGTCAAAGGAGAGATAGGAGTAAAGAGGAGCAATGCGGTTTCGTTTATAACTTTGTCAGTTTACGTGAACTGCCACAAACAGATTGTCACTTATCCAATCTGCTTATCATTTAAAGCTTATTATAACTGATTTATTAGACAATCTAGTGAAGAGCTTGACGAGCCCAAGCTAATAATGTAACAAAGCCAAAAAAAAAAAAAGTGTCAGGTTGATTGAAAGGCGTAACTACTACTTCCTTTTTCAAAAAAAAAAAAAAAAACTTTGACTCCAAACAGCTCTTCCGGCGTATTCTTTTGATATCCCAAACGTACTAATGAGCTATTAAAAAGCATTCTTAGGCATTTTATTTCCAAAGAGAGAGAGAGAGAGAGTAGATGGAGCTCCTTTAGTCCTAACCATCTTTTTGGAAGATCGGTGGACAGCTGGTTTCCATCCTTAACCGTCACTAATAAAAGAAGCCCAAGGTTATCAACGATTTTAGAGGAATCAGAGGTAAAGGCATGAGAATACAAATGCTGCTGTATCATAGCTACAAACCCTAGGACACAGAATAACTTTTACAGCCAATTTCTTTTAAGTTTCAGAGTTAAAACACACAGCTTCGGAGATATTTATAGGTATCTTCTGTAGAACTTGTGGAAATGGCATCTGCCTCCATATCGCTAGACCCCCAGAAGAAAGACCCTTATAGAATTTATTCTAATGGACGAGTTAGCGTTATGGAAGCAGACATAATTTCTACGAGTAGTGCTACACGGGCACCTATTAACGTGCTATACGTTTATAATGTTCTTTAGGTTAGATTACTGTCTTTTTTAAGTTAATTTTCAAAATATCTTAAGAAAGTGGAGAAAAAAATATGTTCTGCTGCCAAGCAATATTATTGGTAATATTATTTCAAATTTTTCGATAGTAAAAGTACAGAAGAAACTTAGTATCAACTGATACATCGCTCTTTTCAACCTATACTTTGATTTCCAAAGTAAGCAAAACTGTTAGTCAATTTGCAAGTTATAAACTTAGGAACTGCAGAGTTCAGAATATGAAACCTCTTAACCTTCTTTGAACATACCAGAATTTGGGTTAATAAGGAAACATAATTTCTTTGATCTAATTTAATTTTCAGATAACTATCCTATTTCAATCAAAATTAAAATGGCTCAGTAAATTAAAAAATTACGTACCAAATTTCATCAAAATCTGTTCCGCTGCAGTAGCTCCTATATGCATTCATAGATGAATGGAAAGGAAAAATAAACGAAAACCCTAATAAGTACTTGTGCAGTTTCGAAATGCATTTAAAATAGATTTAATCACAATTATTTGACAAATATGTTATATTATTTGAATCATTCGCAAATTCAGGCTTAAAGATTTACACAGCAGTCCCAAATTTCATAGAGAAATGTTGATAATCTTCATGTCTTCTCTTTTCAAGTTTCCAGAAGTAGCATAGTTCGAAGAACCTTGTGAAATGCGCCCTCTGGTTGACAAAGATCTAGATTAGATTCTTCAGGTGAAAAATCTTTAAAATTTTGGAGTTGTTTTTATATATTTAATTTTTTAAGGTGAGTTATCAGATATCATATACTCCACTAACAGGGCGTATTATTTTGAAAACTCGGGTTTGTTCTCTCTGAATGAATGCAGACAAATTGTCCGAATAAGACACACGCAATTAACAGAGAAAAACTTATTTAATGTAGAGTGGAGTTGAGCAGACGTTGTGGGGAATGACATCTCGCATTCCCGAGTCTTAACAGGAGTGCTTGTGTAATAATATAATGATAATAATGGAGCCACATACCAAACTAGCAATTAAATTGGAACAGATGGGGTTGGGTAGTAGATTAGTGCGCTGGATTGGAGATTGAGTGTCTGGTAGATATCAGAAGGTTGTCTATGGGGAAGTGACATCCCAGAAGAGGATAGTCACCAGTGATGTGCCCCAAGGATTTGTTTTGGAGTCATTGTTGTTTAATTTTATGTAAATGACACTGGAATGGGCTTCAAAATGGTGGTACACAATTGTTTGTAGATGATGCAAAGTTAGGGAGAGTTATGAGAATTGAGCAGATGTTGTAGCTTTGCAAGAGGACCTAAATGGACTGTCTAAATGAGCGAGTGTGTGTTTTTTTGGGGGGGGGGGGGAATGTCAGTTTAATGTTGCAAAATGTAAAGTTTTAAAATTTCGGAAACAAAGATGGGATGCAGAATATGGGATTGGTGGGGATATTTTGGAGAAGATGAAGGATTTGGGGAGTTCTGGTGGACAGAGACACGAAATTTCGTGGACTTTTGCTAAAATTGCGAGGACAACACAGAGGATTATGGGAATGATGCGAAGAACGCTGCATGCAGTGTTCTTCGATGACATGCAGAAGTAAGAATATTTTGATTCCATTGTACAAGACTTTGATCAGGCCACATATGGGTTATTGTGCACAGATTTGGTCACCTTGTTTTCAAAAGGATGATGACATGTTGGAGGGGGGGGGAGAGATCTAGAGACGACTGACTAAGTTGGTTTCTGGAATGTGGAATATGAGGACAGATTGAGAGAATGCAAATTACAATGAGGACAGATTAAGAGAATGCAAATTACAGAGACCGGTGATAGAAAGAAGAGGGGGAGACATGATCGAGACGTATAAGTTAGTAAGGGGTAATTATCAGATTAACGTGGATGAGATTATTCATAGAATAGCTGGAGTCGGGGGGGGGACGAGAAGTCATCCCTGGAAGCTGTATAAGGTGGACGTGAGCAAGAGGTTGAGGCATGGATTTTTTTGCATCTAGAGTGGTAGATGATTGGAATGTATTGCCTGAGAGTGTGACGAGTGCAGGGACAGTGAACGCATTTAAGTCGAGGTACAATGAGCTGTGCATGTGAAAGTCGGGCTTCTCACGATGAATCTGTTGACTCCATGGAGGTTCTTTTTTTTTTTACATTTTATTATTTCTCAGATAAATTACATACATACATATAATAATAATTTTATATATATATCATCATCATCAGCCATTGTTGACCCACTGCAGGATGAAGGCCTTTCCAAGATTATTCCAAAAACATGTCTGTCCATGGCTCTCCTTTCCCATGTCACTCCTACAAATCTGATGATATCATCAATCCACCGTGATTTAGGTCGGCTTCGTGGTCGCTTTTCTTGTCGTGGAATCCAATCCAGTACTTCTTTTGTCCATCGCTGATCATGTCTTCGAGTAATATGCCCAGCCAATTGCCATTTCAGATGTTGCACTCTTCTTATGATGTCAGAGACTTTGGTTCGATTTCTTATCCACGTATTCCTTTTGTGATCCAATCTTGTGATACCAAGCATACTTATTTCCATACTAAATTGTGTTCTTAATTTTCGAATTTCTTTTGCATTCGGTGTCCATATTTCACAGCCATATGTCAGTATAGGAAGAATACACTGGTTAAAAACGTTTCTCTTCAGGCATAATGGTAGTTGGCTTTTGAATATTGAATGTAATTTTCCAAATGCTTTCCACCCAAGCATCGTGCGCCTTTTAATTTCGTCCATGATATTTTGTTCCACTGATATCTGTTGTCCTAAGTATATGTAATGATCGACTTGTTTAATTTCCTCATTAGTGATTTTTATTATTTCTGGTTAGACATAGCTATTGAACATAACCTGGATCTTCTTTAGATTTACCTTTAGGCCTGCTGTTTTGCTAACAATTTGGAGCTCATGGATACGAGTCTGTAATTCATTTACAGTTGAATTAAAGATAACTATATCATCTGCAAAGTGTAAATGGCTTAAATATCTTCCATTTATCTTCAGACCTTTCCCTTCCCAATCAAGAAGTCTGAATATTTCTTCTAGGCACGCTGTGAATAATTTTGGAGATATTGTGTCACTCAATCTTATACCTCTTTGTATTCCCACAGTAGAGATGTTCCCATTGAAATGAATTGCTGCATTGGTGTATCAAATCAGCATTGGTGTGTGCTGATTTGATGGTCCTGATGTATGGCTTCTCCACTTGTTGGTTTCGTAATGCTTTAAGTATTGCACAAGTTTTAAGCGAATCAAAGGCTTTCTCATAGTCAATAAAACCAAGATATAGTGGTAATTGATATTCATTACATCGTTCAATAATCTGCTGTACAACTTGAATATGGCCCATTGTACTAAAGCCCCCTTCGAAAGCCTGCCTGTTCTTTTGGTTGTGCTGGGTCTAGAGTCACACAAAGCCCATGAGCTAAGACTTTTGTAAATCACTAATAGTAGACTGATAGGTCGGTAGTTCGTCAAGTCTTCTATCTCACCTTTTTTATGTATCAGAATTAGGGTAGCCTTCTTCCATGTGCTTGATACATCATTTTTCTTAAGGCATAAAGTAAATAGTTTTGCTAAGAGTTTGTAGATTATTTCCCCACCTGTTTTTAGAAGTTCAGCTATAATTCCATCCTCACCTGCAGCTTTCCTATTTTCGAAGCTTTGGATGCTCCACATAACTTCTTCTGGTAGAATCTGTGGTACTTAAGCTATGTCATAGTTGTCTTGTTCTTCATTTAATTCATTATCTTGATATAATATTGAGTAGAATTCTTCGACTCTTTTTGCTACGGCATATGTAACTCTGGTGATGGTCCCGTCTTGTAGTTTGACTGCAATCATCTGTTTATTGCTGTTCATCAATTGCTGTTTGGCTCTTTTGAGACTACGATTGTTTTCAATTGTTTGTTCTACTAATTTACAATTGAATTTTCTTATTTCTTCTGTGATTGTTTTGCACAATTCAGTGTATTCAATTTTATTCTGTAGGTTAATTGATTGTTTCATTTCTCTTCGTTTCTTCATAAGCTGTTTTGTTTCTTCAGAAATTTTGTCTTGTTTCTGTTCTGTGGTACCAGCTATTTCAAGCGAGCATCGTAAAAGTTGTTGGGTGATAATGTCATTACTTTCTGATGGATCAGCATTGTCATCTATAATAATAAGATGTTTCAATCTGTTGTTTAGTTCATGTTGGAATATATCTTTTTTAATGTTGAGTTTGTGTACATCTATGTTTTGCTTTGATCTCCGAAACATTTTTCTTCTTTCTTTTTTGCAGTTTATTTGGATTTTACTGCATACCATGCGATGATCACTTCCAATGTTATAGCTGTTTATATCAGAGCAGTCTTGGAAGATGTTTTTCTTATTGTTGAGGATAAAGTCAATTTCACTAGTTTTTCCATTTGGACTTTCCATGTCCACTTTCTATGTGTTTTTTTTTTTTTTGAAAAAGGAATTCCTGATACACAGGTTTTCTTTTTCTGCAAATTCTATTAACCTTGCTCCTCTCTCGTCTCTCATGCCATATCCAAAATTTCCCATTGAGTTTTCATCTGAATGTTCAATACCAATTCTAGCGTTAAAGTCTCCCATTACAATTCTGAAATGATACCCTTTATTGTAGAGTTGGGATACGTCATGATAGACGGCTTCAATTTCTTCGTCAGTATAGCTTATTGTTGGTGCACAGACTTGGACGATCTTAAGAGTGTATCTTTTCGAGATTTGAATAACAATACTTGCTATTAGATCGGATACACTGTCAAATTCTATTATGCTGTTCTTCAGTTTTTTGTTGATCAAGAATCCAACTCCACTGATTCTTTCCTTATCTTGGCCTCTATAATATAATATGTCTTCATTTTTTAATCGAAGAATTTCTTCACCATTACTTCACACAGTCTAAGATATATATATATATATATATACATGTACACCATTGTGCATATCAGATACTTGCACGTACATAATATTTTTAAATTAATAATAATAATAATAATTGTTTACACAACGTATATTATTATAATATTAACAATGATGATTATTACAGATTTTTTTGCATTTTTTACTCTACATATACAATAACAATAGATATTATTGGAAAAACTTTTATTGGGATTATATTGATCAAGTGTATATAATAAACAACTAAGTTATACCAACTAGTTTCACCAACTAAGTCTGTTGGCATCTTCAGGGTACATAACTGATGTACGGCATTAAAAAGTAAAAAACTGTTACAAACTAAAATCAACCGATTCCAATTATATTAAACAAAGAACAGAGCGCGTACAATACATTCATAGAGCGTGGATGATCACGAATATATATTATTTCTCTCTTTAATAATTTTTTTTAATAATAATAATTTTTTTTCTATTATCATCATTATACAGAGTATTTACATGTGCACAATTAAGACTTATTACATTTTCTGGCCTGTACAAAATGTACGCAGTTTAAAGTACCTTATTTCTTTTTAATATTTTTTTCTTTAAATATAAATTGTACACTTTTTTTTCATATCAGTATCATCATTTTTTATTATACACGGTAGTGACATAAACATTACAATAATTTGCAGTCTATGATTATGAGGATTAGTTGAATGAGGCGGGCTAATCCCCTTCCCGCTTACTTCGAAGCTAGGGTTAGGTTTTTATGAAGAGAGTAGGATTAGTCTTCACTATTTATGTCGTTTGGTACTGTTTAGGGATGGAATGTATTTGGTTGTTGAGTAGCGTTGATATCAGATGCGATCTCACAAAAGAAACGTATCAGTTGTTGAAGGATGTAGGGACGTAAAGAGTTGTTGTGGGTCGTGTTATGCGATATGTGTCTCTGTTGTTACGATAGGTGATGTTGAAATGATTTCTTAGTAACATTATGTAGTGTTTCAGATTTTTAATGCTCGGGATTCTGTGTATCGCCACCATAAGAGGTTCGGATATTGGCTGTTGTGTATAAGGTCTCCAAATCACTGTTGACACGATTTTCCTATGTAATATTTCTAATTTTGTTAGGTGGCTGTTCGATGTGTTTGCATAGACTGTTATTCCGTATCTGAGTAGGGATTCGCAGATACCGTGATATAGGAGTTTTTTTATGTTAGATGGAATAATGTCTTTTACTTGGAAGAGTTTTGCTGCGATGATCCGGAGTTTGGTATGTAGGTATTCTATATGTTTTGTCCATTTAAGGTGGCAATCTATGTAGAGACTAAGGTAATTTGCATGTGTTACCGGTTTGATTTGGGGACATTGGCAGGTATTTTTGTTGTTAATGCAGCGTTATCTGTGACAGTGTATCGATAGTGGTGCGAGGCGCCAGATTCTCGGATTATGTATTATTAACATCTGTGTCTTGGTGCCGTTGATTACAATTGAGTTTTGGTAGAAGTATGTTGCGATTTCATTTAGGTTAATATAATAATAATTTTTTTAAAAAATATTTATTCTCCTTCAAAGAATTACGAGTACACAAAAAACAAAATTAACACTGTAATACAGTAGCGTAACTAGAGCTTTTGCCGCGATTGCCGCCCGTGGCGATTCCTGAATTTGCCGCCCCTCTCAACACACACCAAAAATACTACAAAAAGTTAAAACGAATTACCTGTTTTGACTTTTTGTAAGGAAATAAATTAAAACACTATGTTTATGTTTATTTAGTTGTAAGTATAGTTGTTAAAAACCTAACTATTAATTAAGTAATAAAAATTACTAAGTTAACATAAATAAATGAATAGTCGAAAAAATAAAATTGTCTCAAGTAAAAAGTGCCGCCAGGGGCGGCCCTCCTCCCCCTCCCCCTAGCTACGCCACTGCTATAATACAAACATTTCTTTACAATAGGTATTATTCACATATGTAAAAGATAACAATAATAATTTTTAATAACAATAATAATCTCATTGGTCCTTCCAGATAGTTACACTTTTTTTAAATATCTTGATGAAAGTTTCATTGCTAAGTACACTTCTGTTACAGTAAGTAGAATTAATACATTTTTTGACAACAATACTACAGTTTAGTACTTGTGGTTCAGTACAAAGTTTAATACGCTTAATAATTTGCATAACGTCCATCCATGTATTGATATTATTAATAATAATCACAGTGATAATTTACCATATATTATTCAAGTTACATAAGTTTATTAATAATATACGTTGCAGTTCACATTCTTTTTTCAATAATAATAATAACAATACTATCGTTTCAGGAACAATTAATAATATTTGTATATTTGAATAACTTCCTATTGATATGCTTATACGACCAGTCTTTGTCACTCTATATCAACGTGGTTTCATCTAAAGAACTTTTGGCTCATTTGAAAAGCCAAAAGTTCTTTAGATGAAACTCCAAAGTGCATCAGATGTATTTGTTGGAATTAAATTCTCTCTCTTTCTTTCAGTCGGGGCGAGTTCACCAATCCTTGATAAAGACAGAAGATTTTTCCCTTGAAATCCTGAGTTTTAATCTTCGCAAAACAGGCATACTGGTTTAAGACAACATACTCATATATCCCGATATATAAAAATAGTTGATCGGTTCTTTAATCAGCACACTGCAGATTTGAATCGTACGACATTTTTTTCTTTATCTTTATAAAGAACGAACCGCTTTGATGTCTAGCTATATTCCATTCCACATGCTTAACATACTTGAAAAATGAATGAAAACCATCACTCTGAATCACTCAACATCTTGTCGTTTAGCGAGCAGTAATAATGTTGATGCCTGGCGAGATAACCTTGAACGGATTGGACTTTCCTAAGCTCCTCCGCCTGGGCGGAAATTGGTCAGGAGATTGCAAGAGATGTTCTTCCAAGCAAGTCCTAAGGCTAAAGGAAACCAAATGGTTTAACAACTTCATGTGATAGCCGAATTTCATCGCCGGTTTGAGACCACTCTCCTGCTTATTTAAGGTATAAAGCGATTTGAGAAGTTTCATATTTGATTTCTGGAGTAGAGTTTCTGGATCATCTAATTCTAAGTCACCCAAGGTAATAATACTAACGTACTGTAGCCTTTCGTGGGTGGGTTCCAATTAAAATAAATAAATAAATAAATAAATAAAAATTCAGCATAATCTCTTACTAATAAGAATATGGAAGGAAATCTCAGACCGGGAAATTAAGACTAATAATTTTTTTAGTAAAAAAAAAAATAATAATAATAATAATAATCTACTTCTGTACTGGAAGCATAAAATAAAGACAGTATTGGAAAACGAAACAGTAAAAATTGTCTGGGACTTTAGAATACAAACTGATCGGCATTTGGAACACAATAGACCTGACATCACAATTATCGAACATCGACGGGTTTGGATTATCGATATTGCAGTACCCAGTGATAACAACATCAACAACAAAGAACTGGAAAAAATGACGAAATATCGAGATCTGGCAATCGAAGTTGGCCGATTGTGGCTTAAACACACCAAAGTCATCCCAATAGTCATCGGTGCACTTGGTGCAATTTTAAAGAAGCTCTCCAACTATTTATAGCAATTAAAAATCAATGAAGCGACCCATATGACCTACAAAAAACAGCATTACTTGGAACAGTCCATATTTTATGACGCTACCTGACGGACTATTCTTAGATTCTTGGGTGGAATCTGAATTGTTCTGTAACACCCGTCAAATTGATGTTTAAATGATATCTTGTTTTGACTGTGTATCAATTATGTGAATAAAGTAGTAGTAGCAGTAGTAATAATAATAATAATAATAATAAACAGTATGGAGAATGATCCGAAAACAAAGAAAAGAAATTTATGAATACATAAATAGTTATCAGTCATAGACAGAGAATAATTGGAAAACTATTTTACCAAGCCATATGAAGACGAAGAAATAAAAATGGGTGAAATACTACAGCCAGAAAATACAGATGAACTTGAAATAAATAATAATTTAATAGAGTCAGACACCTCGAAATTAAAAATAAAAAAAAAGGAAAGGAAATCATCTAAAACTGGTGGAATTTATAACGAAATGCTAAAATATGGAAGAAGAAATGACTGAAAACATGAGAAATCTAACATATCTTTGAAAGAAAAGACAGATTCCTAACAGACGGGGAAGGATTACAATACCAATATTTAAAAAGGGAACAAATTCGAACCCAAGAACTATCGAGGAATAACTTATTCTGCACTGTCCTAAAAACTGCACAAGAATTATCAAAGAAGAATTAGAATCAAGAGTAAATGATGATGAAGAACAAGAAGGATTCCGTAAGGGAAGGTCATGCATCGATGTTATGCCTGTTATTATTATTATTTGACACCTCCAGGGAGTCCAAAGACTCATCGAGGGAGGGCACCTGCTCTACAACGCTGTCTCCACCACTCCATCCACCAAATGACAGCAACTACCAACGCCATCTACCGCCGACCACCACCACTAGTTTTTCCACAGACGATCACAAACATCCATGCCGACGGCGGGATTCGAACCCGCTCTCCAGCCTTTTGGCTGGAGAGCGGATACGCTAACCACTCGGCCAGCCAAATGATTTGAAAATGAAAATATTTATGAATAATGTCTATTGCAACCCATAAAAGCATGGATAAAAAACTTAACATCGGAATGAGATACCATGTTAATAGGATGGACCACACAAAAAAAAGTTCAACTAGTAAGAGATTGGAAACCAAATATGAAAAAAGTAGTTAGTAGACCAAGAAAACGGTGGACAGATTGCCCGCGTTGAAGTATTGCGAACGCAACAAGCTGAAGCTTAAAGCAAGAAGAAGAAGACCCGCTGACCCAAATATTTTGACAGAAGTGAAAAAATGGGACTACTTTGGTCAAATAATCAATTAAAGTGTTTATAGGTTTAGTTTGAAATCGATCACCGGAGTGTTTGTATTACCAACATCATGTAGTTTGATTATCTTTACGACGACGGATAGGGATGTTCGTTTCACTGAACGTGCACTCAGCAAATATGTACTTTTGTCGAAACTAAAAAAAAAAAGTCTCAGTTTGTACAAAATCGGCGACACTATAACAATATGTTCTGCGCATGATTCGGTAATGGAGCTATTCGTGTTCGAAGTAGCATCGCCTGGTATGACACCATCACAACCAACACTACCACTTTGGGCCCAAAGCGGCTTGAATAAAGTTCCACGTTCCCTAGAGCGGGACCTCCGCAGTGTCTAATCCTTAGCCAACTCATAGTACTAAATGCACAATAGTTTTCCATTTTGTGGATGGAGTCGCCTAAAAAAGATTGCTCCAAACAAGCATGTGTATGATGACCTCGTATTCCCTTAATTATTTAAATTAAATTTTATTAATTGATAAATTTTATAAATTTATTTATTTAAGTATTAAATAAAAATAATTTAAAATAATTAAATAATTTTTTTATAAAACTCTTTATCGAGTCTTTTTTATTCCTCAATAGGCGAGGCTTTTATCCCGAACTAACTTTTTGAAAAGCGGTAAGCATTCCACTTTTATTTGTTATTGATAGGTGGATCAAAGCTAGTACGCCCAGAGATAAAAGACCCTTCGACACTTCTGCGCATGTCAAAAGAAGGAGAATCCATTCCGATAATAGGGTAATCAATCCGTATTGGGGGATGAGTGTTTATTATTACACAGCGGAAAATTAACTTCTCTTTTATGATCATTGTAGTTTTTAAAAGCGGTAAATATTTTGCTTGTATAATAGTTGGAAAATTTTACGTATAAAACACGTGATTTCGCGTGTTGGTGACTAATTCGTACATCGTCTTACTTCTTTCTCCCCTTCAACATGAATTGACTCTTCTTGGCAGTCTGCCAATGAGAGCTCTCGCTTCTGTGGTCGGACATATCAATGATTTCATACACATCCGGACAGTAGAATATGCAGACGACTACCGCCACTTCGTTTCCGTAACTCTAACAATATATATTATTGTCTATAACAGTGTGAGTTCAACGGTCGATTTTCATGAAATGGGGCAACCCGATTTTCTGGGAAAATCTCGTTTCTTGCCTGAAATTAAAATTGACTAATTTTGGAAGCGACTGACAAAAAAAGCTAGAAAAAATTCCTCTGGTCGGCAGCATGAATCAAACTCATAACAGTCTTTCTTTTTTGGCTGCAGGGAAGCAAACACCTTTCCCACAATTTAATTAAATGTATTAAATTTATCATTATTGTTATTATTTATATATATTTATTCATTTATTTGTTTCAAGAAATGAATATTCTTTTGTATTACTAAGATTATTCAGGTTGTCTTACTCTTGAACGGCTTAAAATTATATATCATTGTATTATACCGAAATACAGGATAGTTCACTTTCTGGCCAGATTAATTCTCAGGGCAAAAACCAAATTTAAATCGCATTTAAGAAGAATAGAAGCAAAATAATCAACAACTCACACAATATAATAAATATAGCTTATATGAAATAAAATATTTTTTTACAGTTTTCCATACGTAGTAGGTTGCATAGTCATTTGTACTGTGAATGGATTTTTGCTGCGATCGATGCAAATTGGGGAGGGGAGGTAACTTGTCCCCTACACACGGTAGCAGCAGAAATTCGATAAAACATAAAATCAATATTTTATTAAACAAATATTTCAGTTTTCCATTATAATTTTTTATTAATTTATTACAAAGAGTATTATTAGTACAGTCGTAATTTAAATATTATATATTATTATTTTGGGCAATAATTTTTTTCGTAAACCTTGAGTTAGCTTTATACTCTCATATTTGTGATTTACGATCGAAGAATAAAACTCCGTTCGACATGAACCATGCACAACTTATTTAAATACTATTTTGATGCACAAATTATTGGGTTAGGCCAAAGTAATCCATTCTTCATTAACAAACCAATGATGGTTCACCATTTGATTAGGAATTAAGTAAAACTACAGAACTCATTGTTATCTGGATTGATATTTGGTTGTAATGAATAAATAATTTACAATAAAAACATATTATTCTTATTATTGTAAATTAGCGACTATTATCTATTAAAATTTTATTAATCGGCCACTTTTGCCATTAAATTTTAGTAAATCGATGCTTTTATTTTTTATTTGACATCTGGGGAAATTATTCCGCTTTACCTCTTCCTCCAATGTACGTTCCTTGAACAATCCAAAATTTACTGCAAAATAAACTCTATTTTAACCCTGCAGAGGTCGCACTTGAAAAAATTGCAGCGTAGGTCGCATGTATCTGAGAGATCATTCATTACTAGTATGTGCTAAAATGCGATAAAACTTAAAGAAAAAACACTGCAAATATAATACACGATGGTTTATTTATTTTCAGTTACAATCTAGAAATTATTGAACAAAGAGAAACGCAACTAAACCAATACTATATTGACATTGGTATCTCTCAGATACGATTTACTATCAAATATCACTTTCGCATTCGACTCTATCATTCTCATTATCGGACTCAAGTAACATTCGCTGAACCTCTTCAACATCTGATGAATTATCCTGACTGTATTGATTCACCTACTTATCGCATAACCAAATATTTAGCGATATTATTAAACTCACATATAGGCAAACCACGCTCCTTTTTGAAAAACTCTTCGGATTTCTTAAATAAATTAAAAAATATCTCATTACAACCTACTGATCTTATGGTGAGCTTCGATGCAGAATCTCTATTTACCAATGTACCTCTCAAAGAGACTCGACAATTACTTGCTGACATCTTCCCACAAGATATCGTAAAATTATTCGATTTCGTGATGCACTCTGGATATTTCTTGTGTCAAAACAAATTCTACAACCAAATGGAAGGAAAAGCCATGGGTAGTCCAGTTTCACCTGCTTTAGCCAACTTTTATTTGGAACATCTAGAAGACGTCCTGTTTTCATCTATATTCCCTCAACCAACCTTTTGGGTGAGATATATAGACGACATCTTTTCAGTGTTGCCTTACAACAGAGATTCCCTACCTTCCTTTTTAGCCAAAATCAATTCCTTACATCCTCCTATTAAGTTTACCATGAAGACTGAAAAAGACAACAAATTATCCTTTTTAGACATCCTCCACATCCGCTCACCTTCAGGTATTCTGACAACAACAGTTTACAGAAAACCCACTTTTACTGGATGTTACATTCTCAAACAATCTGCCCATCATCCTTATCAGAAAACAGGAATCATAAAATGTTTAATTCGACGAGCCAGAACTAATTGGTCAACTCCCCATGAATTACAGAAAGAACTTTCAACTATCAAACATCACATGAAATTAAATGGCTTCTCCGAAAAAAGTACACAACATCTGTTCGATTCCTACAATCCAATCCAGAACAACAAAGAATCAATACGAGTTCCAATTCCATATATTTCCGGGATTTCAGAACCAATTTCAAGAATTCTGAAGAAATATGATTTAACAGCCACTTATATCCCTATTAACAAAATATCCACCTATTTCCCCTCTTCTAAAGGTAAACGCTCAACTAAGTCTCTGCCTGGTATATCAAGTTTCTTGTAACTGCAATCGGTCGTACTTCGGACAAACCGGACGCTCTATAGAAAAAAGAAGTCAAGAACATCAGTAATACATTCAGCACAACAAATCCGATAAGTCTGGATTGGCACAGCACGGGATAGAAACAAGCCACAACATTCTCTAGTCCAAGACTCGCCTTCTACACAGATGTCGCTATAAATTCGAACGCCTATTCAAAGAGAGTGCTGAGGACTTACTTCAACGCCCTGACTGGAATCGAAATGACTGTTATATCCTTGTCAAAAATATGGAAAAGTTTAATCCGGATAACACAGTAAACATTTTTTTTAAATTGAGACCTTAAATTCTTACAATAGTCTAATGTTATCTTTAATTGAATTTATAAATTAAGATTGTTATATGAAACTGTGAAATAATACTGATAATTTATTCATCACTCTGATGAAATTTACCTTTCTTTAGTGCTTAGCAATGTAACATCACGTGGCTCGTTCTATTTTTGAATGATCAATTGATGGTATTCGACCTTGTAAAAACTGTTCCTATCAAGCCACTGAGGATAGTCTGTTAGTTTCAGACTGAAATATTTGGCAAACATTAAAATATTCTTGTGTTAACGTGTTTATAATTCTTAAGAAATAAATTAGTCCACTGACATTTCGAAATGGGCGGTGATGAATTTAAGAAAACAGCGAATTTAACGCTGATTCGATAAATAGCTTTAATTAAAATTATTTAAAACCAGAATTAGTCTTCATAACTGATTTCAGTTTATGAACATGAATAATAACAATTATGGCCCATGACAAATTTGGTTCTTCGGACAGCAGCCATAACAGCAACCAATTGTTGTTGCTGTTTAACAAAATCTGTTTAACGGTATTTGTTCGACTGTTCAACCAAATCTAAGTGGGGGGGGGGGGAATGAAAAAGAAAACAAAAGAGCTTATATTATGCGGGTATTTTATTTATTATTGTTATTTTTTTTTGACTACATATAATATACAAACAGTCACTCTATACAGAAAATATATAAAACAACAGTTAGTATGTGTTTGTTTTTAGATTTAGTACAAAAAATGTGAAAAGAAATGGAAGTTTAATAGGCGATTTGTGTGTGTGTGTGTGTGTGTTCCCCGAGTGCGGGCATGGGAAAATGGGAAGTGCCCATAAAACCTCTCTTGTAATACGGTATTTTCTTGTTAGGGAGTGGCCCTCGGCAAACTTAAGAGATTGTATATCGTCCCTTCGTTTTTCGTGTCCCCCAATCAACCGAGGATTCCTTGGGGAATACTACGCGCATTTAGAAACAAATGGTTGAGACAAACTTTCCAGACACAGAAAAGACCTGTGTTATTTTTCTTTTTTAAAACAAACGTTTTGGATTGTTTTGTTTCATTTCATTTACGGGTTTTTGTATAAAAAACAAAGTAAAAGTAACTCACAGAATATTAAGATAATTTTACCACTTTGTGAAAATAATTCAAATTGCATGAAACAAACTGTTGAAATGCTATTATTTTAAAATAATTGAAAACAAAAATACATTATAGTTTATTGAAACAAGACAAAATTCATAGTGTTTTTGTTTAATTATATAAGCTTAATAATGTATCAAAAATATTGTATCATGAGCATATACTACAGAAAATGAAAAGCTGTGGTGAAAAACCACAGTTTTTCACTGTAATTCTTATACAGAATAGTTTACTGTGACATCAACTGAACCCTAAGTGGAGCGCCCCAGAATTTGGATCCTTCCAAATATCGATATGTGGTTGTTGAAGAAGATGGATTATTTCATCTTCTTTGTAGAAGTGAACTATGTATGCTGATTTCCTCCCCCCCCCACGACAGACGAAGCATTTTGAAATATGCTTCCGTTTACTAATATGATATGCCTTACCAAACTCTTTACTAATGTGTTTACTTTTCAAAGTTCAAAAAGTTTAATATAATAAAGAAAATTTTGAACAAAGTTTGGAACATAAACAAACATAACTGCCTTTTGATGTACAAGAAAGTGTGTACAGTTTTAATGGCATAACTAATTTCTATGTAACTCAGGATACTAATTTTTGCACTATAGGTTCACAATCATCCTTCGTGAATTCGCTCTTATTATAGGACTGTAAACTAAATCCACAGAACAAACATTAGTATCCTGATTAGCCTAAGGGTTAAATAATCCGGAATAACCATGCTCTAGAGGCTAAATATGGAGCATTATCAAGTCAACTGAGGTCTTCATTAAGCAGGGTGGTGATTTTAAAACTGGCCTTTGAAATTCATCTGGATCCTAATGCCACTGTTATTGATGTTGTTTTGAAAAATGCAATAAGAACACGATAATGGAATCACAAACTGAATAACACAGGTATAATTTCACTTTACAGTGTAACGGTACATTCACAATTACAGGCCTGTAGAAATTTTCGAATTTTTTTTGTGGAATATAATTCCACAAAAAACACTTCTTTGCAGCACAAGTTCTGAAGCACAAATACAAGGTTCTACGCATGCAACTTTGAAAAGTCTTTAAGTCTAATGATTTGAGTGACTCAGTGGCGCACTCAGGATTTAATCTTGGGGGGCGGCGAGTTCAGTAGACGATTTGAGAATACACACGACGCATCGCATACGACCAATGACTGAGCATCTGCAATGATCGCTAATTCATAAGTAGCGTAAAAAAGACACAACATAATACAACATAAATTAAAAAAAAAAAAAAGACTTTTAATTAGGAAAAGATTTTTGGAAATTTTCCTGTTTTTTTTTTTTTTCATTTTTCTTTGGGGGTAGGGGGAAGGACCCCCCTCCTCTGGGTGCGCCACTGGTGTGACTTATTGTGCAATAACCTTCAATCAGTGAGCTGTCTATTATTGAAGATTTCCCAATTGCAATTCGGAACGCCTTCGTAGCTCCGCCGGTTTGGACGATGCTCTTCAATTGGAAACAACTCGCTTCGAATCCCGTTTAGGACACCAGCAACCTTTATATGGGTTTCGTATTATTTTTTGGCTCGAAATGGTGCAAGATTTTATTTCTGTGATTATTTTATTTCACGAGAACTCTAAAGATCCAAATCGTCTTCTGCTTATGCACCGACAGATCTTGTTTGGCCTAATTCTGCCCCAACAATCAGCCCGATTGAAATCAAACTTCAAATGATTCGACAGAATTGAATAGAAATCCTTGATATTAAATTTTATTAACCTCCATATAACCAGTGCGGCATCATTTATATCGGTTCGAATTATTTTGCAAAATTTTGTCAATAAAAATGAGACATATTAAAGCAAAATTGAGCTAAAGGAATATCATCTTGTGTTGCATTCTAAATTTGAAGTTTTTAGTAAATTCCATCCAACTAGAGGAACAATTAATATCAATTTGAACATTTTCCTTCCTTTAGGGGATCGCTATTGGTTATATAACAAACAAACAAAAAGCCATTGACTCTGTTGAAAGTTTTTCACTTGGTTATATTATAAATTAAAGATGTCAAGAAAGTATATACTTGGTTTAATCCTTTATCCAAGTGTAAGCAAGCACAGTTTGCGCCTGAAGTATCTTTCAGGGCTAGGGCAACTCGTGGCAAAGGTGTATGACTTCTCATCACTTGCATAAAGTCCGCGCGGTTAGCCTAGTGGCTTTGCGCTTCGCAACCATATGCCTGGGAAGGAGTGTCCTGGGTTCGATTCCCGTCGACGACGTGAGGAGCTTAAGGATCTTCCTCAGCCATAGCCAAGTTAGCCGGTCTTGGGCGTGGACAGTAGGATTTTTCCCCCCAGTTCATCTGGGGGTTTTCATCCCGCAAGCAGGCAAACCGGCCCCGTGAACACACGGATCTACAGTCAAAAATACTTAACTCCCCTATGAGGGGGCTGAACTCGCCCCAATAGGGACGGGAGAGAAAAGGGAGGAAACTCCATATGAATAAAAAACTTGCATAAACCTTAATGCATAGCATTATACATGTCTGCAAGGAGATGTGCTTTGCATTATGGGATACTAACGCAAGTGATGAGAAGTCATACCACCTTTGCCACGAGTTGCCCCAGTCCTGAAAGATATTTGGCGCAAACTTTGTTTCCTTACACTTGGATAAAGGATTAAACCAAGTATATAATTTCTTGGTATCTTTAAAATCATTGATTTTATCAGCTATAGATCAATCACTCTGTGTTTGATCTCCTTTTGTAAAATTGTGGAATTTTGAATTCCGTGGTTTGCAGCAAACTTTTATATAATCTTGAGTCTGCAGAAGTCACTAGTTTACTGCTCAGCAGTCATAATACCTTTTTTCAAATAATTACCCCCAGCTGGTATAAAATCATGGATGATCCATTAATTATATGAAGAGCCAAAGGCTTCAATTCGGCGACCTAAACTTATTTAAGTTAAGGAATATTACATCCCATATTATTTCGTGCCGAATATAGTAAATATATATTAAAGTTCGGCGAGTCCAAGCGTAAGCAAGTACCTGGATAGTGTTACAACTGACCCTTTAGGGAGTGCAACACTGAGGCAACTCATGGTAAGGGTGGAGCAAGCTCCGATCACTATTCTTGATATTTCCCCATAATGTGAAACCCAGCTCCTAGGAGCTGTATTACTGTTCTACATTATGAGTGAGAGAAGGTCACTACCCAGACCGGTTTCAACCTTTATTGAGGTCTCATCAGTGAGTAGCTAGACCTAGAAATACCAAGTTTGTAGCAAACAGAACTTACGTATACCCTACTATGAGAATTGCCAAGAAGGTGTCCTAATAAATTATTAATTAAATGAAGAGCCAAAGGCTTCGGCATGAAACTCTTTGAGTTTCTTATTCGGCTATGAAACAATATGGGATGTAATATCCCTTCTTAACTTAAATAAATGGATAATCCATTTTCATGTCATCTTCCGGTTTTGGAAGTGAGTCAACCAGTCTCAATTATCGGTTTCTGAGAGACGTGTCCCGAGGAAGTGTCTTGGACCTCTCGTTTACATGAATGACATGTAAGATATACAAATTACTCTATAACTCTTTTTACTAATGAAAGGAAAGAATACTTTACTAATACAAATTGCACGTGACACATGCTAGTCCTACACTTTGATGCTGTTACTGTAAATGAAGAGCTAAAAAAAAATGTTTGTTTGTTCTTTTAAATCATTTTCTTACGCTAGCGGATTCGGAAGTCTTACTATTACCAGACTTAAGCAGATCAGTTTACTGTTAATACATATTTAAGAAAACATCTCGAGTGATATCTTATGTTTCGCACTCCTTTATAACAACAGCAACTATTGAAAATCCTCTTTCTTATCAAGAATAAAAAGTTATATTTCTCCAAACATAATGAGCTTTCAGTCTGTACTTTGGGAGGGAAAACAAACGAACATTTTGAGACTGGAACGCCTTCAGGTTACTGAAACTACGTTTCCCATCTATGCTTTGCTTATTCTATTATACACGTTCTTAAACCGTGAAGATTTCTTTGTTCTCTCTCTCTCTCTTTCTCTCTCTCTCTTTCCACAACACTCATTCCGAAAACTCGCTCAAGTTATTTTTATTTTTTTAAGTAAATGAATAGCTCAATTTGCTTAAAAATAGAAACCAGGTGGCGTGATTAAGTTATATGATGTTACAATTTTATTTCCTTAACACATAAACTTGGTCACTTTTAGCTGACTTCTATTAACATTTGTTATAGATATCGTTCTAGACAGAGTTTAAGACGTAGACGTCTTAAACTATAAGCAGGATTTTTATATAAGCAGCGGCTGGATAGCATACTTTGTTAAAACGTTTTTCTGGATCAATAATTGCTGGATCTCCACCTTTATCTTGTTAAGCCATCTGTAATGATACTACAGAAAGGGTGGGAAAAATTCTTGAAAGAAATTCAATATTACTGTCGATAAAAGTACTCCACATTTCTTTCAGTAATCTTTGCGCATGAGAAAAAATAATACTTCCTTTTTTATTTTATTTTATTTTTTATTAATGGATATTTCATTGTGATTGTACTTTACTTGAATTGTATTCTCTAATTATTAATTATTTCTCTGGATAATAATCATTAATGGTAAGAAATAATTGACTTTATCATCTGACAATCTTAAAAAATTAGGGAAAAGGGGTTTATAGAGGGATTTCTAAATTAGTAATTGTTATACATGGAATGAACTTAAATTGGATGTTAAACAGCATCGAGGTATCAGACGAGTGTCTCGTTGTTACGATGTCCTTCTCTCAAGCCTAATTCATCGATATGTGGGTCTTGGATATACGCCGACCAAAGTTCGTTCATGATGGTTTTTGTTATATTGGGTCGGACACTTTCATATTTCGGCAGTTTCTTTAACTCTACAAGTTGAATTCTATATATGGCGCTCCCGTGAGAAGGACTTTGGCTGTGTACTTTGCTATCAGAGGGTAAAGTCTGCAACTTACTTTATACTAGTGAACCTTTCTTATGAATTCCTACAGACTACTTTTTAGCTTGAAATGGTACAAGATTTTATTTCTGCGATTATATTGTACAAGAATTCATTACCTTCTGATGCATATTGTAACAACAACAACGGTTATCAGCAAATGCCCATGCACTTTTGTCGCAGTTCCTCAGAGAGCATTTGGATTTCCGCCTCAAACACAATCATTGTCTACAAGTATAATCTCGTTTGCTATTGTCGGTTGAGATTCTCTGGGTGATTAGTCATGCCCGACGCTGTTTAATTCCTCCCCGACTTTCAGCTGCGGTGTTTATCATTGTCGTTTAAACTGGAATTTTAAACAGTTTTACTGGCACTGATATTGTCTCTTCATTGCGACATTTTTACCGCTATATTTAAGTGCAAGAACTACGAAATTTTCCATTACAGCAGAAACGTTTAATGAATAAACAAACTTTCCTTTATTACGCGGGTTTATTTCATAAAATGAAAAGAACAATACTGGTTAGCATCAACATCCTGAAAGCGCCTTAATGTCCAATTAAATTTCTCGAGCTAGGACAAAAATGCGGAAAGTTTTTTACCTTAAAATCGACCATAGAATTCACGATATTTCAGACAGCAATACGAGTGTTAGTTTGAATCCCGTAACGGCGCAAGTTGTCCGCCGTGCTCTCTCTCTCTCTCTCTCTGTTTTCGAGATATCTGAAAAATTATGAAATAAGAGTGAGTTCAGCAAATGATCATGGCTAAGAGTGGAGATAGGTACCCACCGATTTCCAAAAGTTTTCAGGATTAAAACAACTTCACCTACTTCCTTTTGAGGATTAAAATACAGCGTTGGATGATTTTTTTTTTTTCGATTCTGCAAAAACAAAAGTCCTTTCTCAAACATTTTGTTCAATTTATTCCAGAGGTGACCCAACGAGACATTTCAGCTTCGGGGAAGAATTTCGCCAACTTTATCTCCGAATTTAAAATGCATTTTTGCATTTCGGGTAGTCGTCAGAATCTAGTTCTTATTTTAAAAAATAAATAAATAAAATGGAATAATAACAACAACAGCTAAACCGTCAATTCAAAATCCATTTCTTTGGAAGCTCAACCACTTTGGTGGAGGAAGTTCATTCGCTTAAAAGTAAAAAAAAGACCCACATGCTACATAATGAAAATTACCAATGCTAAATACTTTCATGTCTTTAGTCAGAAAATATTGAATTTTCTAGTAATAATAGTCGAGTATCTGTTTGAAAGTTGGATTTCTGTACTCCCATCAAACTGGAAGCAGAGAGATTTTCCCTATTGCTGTTTTCTTAGTTCTAAATTAATTTACTCAAACCATGTTTTATCATACTCCGTCAAAGTTTAGAATGCAGCTGTCTAAGGTGGAATCAGAATATCTAAAACTGATCGTTATTTTATGTTAAATTATGTTTCCTAAAAAGAAAAGAAAAACAGTCACTATCAATGCTAAGATAATAGAATTCCACGCCTATTGCTTTCTTTGTGTTCTAAACTAGACATACAGACACGATCCAATAAGTATTTGCCATTCTCTCTCTCTCTCTCACTCTTTTCGTTCTTCAAGAACTTCTCATCAAAAGCTTTTCAAAACTGGAACGAGGATTTTACAATCCTGTTACCCTCGGCATCTACTTGTTTTACAACCTTATTCTAAGAAATTCTGAAGCAGTGCAACATTTCTTCTTCTTCCAGACTTGGAGCTGGCGTGAATAATAACACTGGGAGACATTGGAGCTTTCTTCCATGATAAGCTGTCCTAATTCTAAGCAACCTGAAAATTTAAAAGAAAGAACGAGATCTGTACTTCATTAGATCCGATATTCAAACAGCGTATTAACTGCAAATGAGGGTGAAATTTGTTGATACTATTACGTGTTACCGAAACACGTCTACGCCAAAAAAAAAATTAGATGATGTACTGTATTAATTAAATTAATATAACAAGCACATTTAAAGTAATCCAATATGCATGCTTTACTGTTCAAGTGGATATATATATTTTTTATATTTTATGTATAATAAAATATTATGTATAAATATAAATTCACACTTATAATTTATAAATTACAATATTTATAACATAACAAATATTATAAATATTATATATGTGTGATATTGTAAATATTCTTTTATAATTTTTATTATTAAATTTTATGTGTTTTTTTATTTATTTATAAATTAAACTTATAAGTCCTAAAACACTAGATATACTACTTAAGAATAAAGAGCTAATAAGCTTCATTTCGGCAATGAAAACATTACTTAAATTAAGGGGATATTAAATCCCACATAGTTTTAAAACCGAATAAGAAACTCAAAGATTGGAATCAGAGAGTTTCTTGCCGAATATAGTAAACTATATAAAGTATCGGCGACACTAGCGTTAGCCAATGCAAGTGATCCTAGTACGTAGTACAATACCGGACGACTCGTTGCAAAGGTGGAGGAAGTTCAGATCGCTATTCTTAGGTATTTTCCATAATGTAAAAACACATTTCCTAGGAAATGTGTTTTTACATATTAGGCAAGAAACTCTCTGATTCCAATCTTTGAGTTTCTTATTCGGTTTTAAAACTATGTGGGATTTAATATCCCCTTAATTTAAGTAACTAGATATACTATATTGGTAACTATTACCAAGCATGGTCATTTCGAAAGGTTACGCCAGCAAATATATAATAAATAGATATTCTAATCCGTGAATATCGACTTTCTGAATTTTTTGCCATACAATCATACAAGTAATTAACTTGCAAAATGTTTTTTTAAAGACGAAATAAAAACAAAGGAATATCGTATGAATGTCTAAAAATTATAAACTTCGCTTATGATTTGTAATAAGTCCAATAATAATCAAAAAAACGCTCACTTATTGGTCCCTGAGGTTTTCTGTGACTTCAGGGCAACAGCAAATCATCAGTCATAAAAGAAAATCCGATCCTTCCTGGAAGTGTTGCAATGCCCATATGCGTCAGCCAGAAAGAACTCTACAGCATAATCGCCGTTAAAGCAAGACTCTTCTTGCTACCACTTTGTGTCGATACACGTTATCCTTCCTCGTACAAGTTAGTCAGTTCTTGGTACAAATCTGTTTTCCTTACAGTTGGATTTTGTGTTCAAAGTTGACTTCAAAACTACTTAACTAATTATCACTACCTGAAAAAGGCCTAATGAAATTCCTTCTTGGTTACAAATGGACTTTCGACCATCTCAATCCTAGTAAGCGACGCATGCAAACTCACTCAACCAATAATCATATCTGGCCACTCGTTTTCCTGGTAGCGCTATAAACTGGCCAAGGCGCTATATTTTAGTATTATAAACTAATCATTTGACAGGCTAGCAGCTTCTTAGTGTAATCAAGTCTTTCCTAGGCGTAGGTCGGAGATCTACATCACCAGCCGACAACTTATGTCTTCCCTACCCCCGAGTATAACACTCTCAACCACAAGGGGGATGTAATATGTTGGGGGTGGAGGGAAGTGGAGTTAAAATTAAATTAAATTTAATTGTTAATTAAATTAACTTGGAGTTTTAATTAGATAACACCTTAATTAAACCCATTTTCATGTTTTTTTTACAAAACACACACAAACCAAATAAATATTATATTATTTATATAGAAACTAAACATTGATTTTTTTTTTTTAATTTCAATGAACAAAACTAAATAAATATTCTATATAAAATTAAAGTAAATAAAAGAATTAAAAAAAAAAGCTTAAACGTATTTATTCGGACTTAGGTCGATTAAGATATTCAACTAGTTAGACTCGTATTTACGCGCTAAATTATAAAATTATTTTATTATCAATATTCATATTCATATAATTCATATCATATTAAAATATAATTAAAATAAAATAAAAGTAAAATAAATTTGTTATTATTACTTGACACTGTCAAAGACTCATCGAGGGACAGAACTGCAATTCTCCTTCACCACGTAATCCACTAACTACACGAACGCCACTGCCATCATTATTTATACACAACGCCATCTACTGCCCACTACCACCACTAGTATTTTTTGACAGTAAATTGCATCTGTTCTCAAAGCCGATTTGCCTGTATGCGCGACGAAAAAACTCGAGTTTCAGGGATAAAAAACCCCGCTACCTCCGTATTAAGTCTGCTAACTCACTTTCAAATTAAAAAAAAAAATATATATATATATCATTATTCCTCTCGTCACGACGAGAATCGAATTTAGACCTTTACCAATTGAAGAGCGCAAAGTACAGTCGTTTAAAATATTTTCAATCCCAGAACGACGCATAGTGACTGCATTGAGAATATTTTTAAGACAGAGAGAGAGAGAGAGTTGCTCTTATTGTTTAACAACATTCCACCAGACTTTTAATTTATTACAAATATGCAATAGGGAACATTCACAATAAAATGGCATAAGCAAGTAAGAGAATTAGAAAATTATCTTGATTATCCTTCCTTATCTACAGAACAGTTATTTACAAACTATAAATGGTAATAGTATATGTAGGAAGTATTATTATCAACATCGTGAGACCAAAAAGAAGTTAAAAGACTCATTGCAAGAGGTCCCTACCTCTCTCTCTCTCTCTCTCTCTCTTTCTCTCACACACACACACACACACACACACACAGTTCATCACATCATGACTTAAATGCATTAACCGTCACCCACGCAAACCTACTTTTCACCTACTTCTCCTTATACAGCCTCTTATTACCCTCTTCTCCCTATCCATTCTGTAAATAACTCATCCACATTAATCTGCTAATAACCCTTACTAATTTGCAATAATAATCAAGAAGAAGAAGCGCATCATCTGTGTTTTCTACTCCAAATGTTGTTTTTTAAGTATATAAATTAATGCAAGACTACCTTTAATAGGGATGTACATTGAATGATAGTTAATGACCCCTGTGTAATACAAATAATATATAACTAACTAATGGCTACTTTCCTATTAACAAAATAATAATATATCATTTATGTGATATAGACGTACAACTTCAAACGGGATGATGACCTAGTTTAGAAACTACATGTGTGTGTGTATACACACACACACAGACACACACGCACGCACGCACGCACGCATTGGAATCAATTTGTAAACATTACAGTGTTATGTGAAGAATTTTATAATTAAATTTCTACAACACTTATAATATTATATATTTGCTAATAATAATGTAATTACAAAACAACTTCAATATAAATAAAGGATAAATAAACAATTACAATATAAACAAAGGAGTTAGCACAATAAATTAAAAACATTAAAATACAGTTTCTCTGAAAGCATCCAAGACAGATACAAGCATATCCAGCTGATTAATATCACTGGAAAAGTGATATTTCCAATTACGTTATCTTCTATGCAAAACATAAACAAAAATACAAATCCTTCCTACTGCAACTTATAACCTGGAGGATTTATATCTGTCCAGCATGTATCAGGAAAAAAGATATTTTGTACATTGGTAGTGGTTCAGAAATTAATAGTGGGGGATAGCAGTGTAACATATCACATAAATCTGGATGCAAAACTCTGTTTCCATCCAACACAATACATCTGATGAGTTAATGAATCTTCAAAAAACTAGCAAGTTAGCAGAGATGGCAAAGCATCTATTAATGTTACCCGATATGTGTCATCAGCAGAATTATAAAATTTTTTTGCTAATCCATATCTTTTAAAGATTCTAATCAAAAACTTTCATAAATTTTTGAAAGTTCTTCATCTAAAAGACAAACGTCAAATTTATTATGCCAAGGAAGTGGTCCATTTATTTTCAGGGCTCTTCACAAACCGCTAACACAGAAAATATGTTAACTTTAGAGCAGTCAAGGCATCTTGAATAAGGTCTACTAACTTTCCAATTACAAAGTACACCAAATTAAAAATTTGGTGTACTTAGAAAGGTTCACCACATGATGGAGCACCAGAATCATGTTCCATATAGACTGGAACACAAACAACAATAGCAGTAATGAAGCACAGGTTACAATTATTACTCTTTTACGCCGGAACCTAATAATGCCCATGAGACTGTAATATACAGCAAGGATGGTCAACGTATGGTGCATGAGCCAAAGTGTTTGTAAGCCGAGTCTCTGGCCCAAAATTACACAGTTGGCAACCCTACAATTGCCAGTTCTTCAAAGCGACCAATTGGTAAATAATCAATTAATAGTATGGACAGGAAAATGTTTTTTTCTTCTTTTCATTTTAAGAATAAATGCCTAACACCTCCCCGAGTGACCAATCCACCTACTCGCCTGGAATTCGGCGAGTAACTTAAAATAGCAGAATTTCGAATTCTTTCGCTTAAGTTGATAAAACAATCCTTTGCAAGAGATGAATCAAATTTAATTTAAATCAAATTTGATTCATCGCAGCTATCAACCATCATTTGGAAATACGCACTGAATCCATCAAAATACAAAGTTTGGAATTTTTCGAAAGTAAACAACAATCTAATAACTGTTTCGGTATTTGATATTTAAATGATACTTAAGGTTGCTTTAAGTTCCAAATAGCTTTCGCTGCTCACGTCCAATACGTTTAATTTCTTTATTCTTCATCGGAGACCTGAATATTTACAAAGATACCAACGATTATTTGGCGTTTAGTGATTTCTTTTCTTTTCTTTTTTTTTTTTTTTTTGAGTTTGGCCAAACTCAAAAATTTATGTTTCTGTCTCTCGCGCGGACACACTCCTTGCTAGCATGCAGTAAGATAATCGAATAATATCACCAACAGAAAACGGAGGGAAGGCACATTCTTAAAATTTTATGCATTCTTCGCAGGACGCTTACGTAATAATTCTTCCACAACATCCCTATGGACACATACTCGAGCATGTGTAGCATGTAGGTTTTGTACAGAATGGCTCTCCTATATTGACTATATAATGATAAATTTTCCATAATACTTTTTTTTCTTTTTGTTGTGCACACTTCATAACATATGCGTAAATTACTTAAAAACAGTATTAGCCTCCTTTTCTTCTGTCTGTTACATAAACAACATAAACAAAAGATAATACAGCAGACGAACAGAAAATTATCCGTTTTATTTCAAATCTCCATTTGAAAGTTCTTCTGCTATAAATGAAATCACCAATTAAAAATCTATTTTTAAAAAATTGATGACGCAGACGAATATGTGAATATAGCAGAAAATTCTGCTTTAAGTTTCGTATTTGTGAAGTGCTGTCAAGTGCCTGTTTTATATTACATGCAGAGAAATAACTGAAATTCATTATAATAAAACAATCAACTAGTCAACTGGATACAAGAATTTAAACGAAAAAAAAAACCATACGGCGAGAGTTAACATATATCATTTCTATATTTATTTGTACATTTAGCCACGACAGTATTTAAGTTTTCTTTCTCTCATATTTAATATTTATTTGTTTAATAATTTCATTAAATGCATTAAACCAATGGTATTTACTAAATTTTACCTGATCCACAATGACTAATTCCAAGGAATTTTTCTTTCATATTAAAATAATAAATTATTTATCTATTTATTTAACCGCAACACGGTTTTTAAGGCTACAAGTTTCTATTTCGGTATTATTGACCGGTAGTCATACGAGATTGTGCAACAGTTTGTCGTAGATGACACAATTTGTCAAAATATAGAAATATATATATATATATATATATATATATATATATATATAATTTTTCAGACTGGAATCACAGTACATTAGCTTGTTTTAAACATATTAAACTGGTACAAATAATAATAAAAAAAACTGATGAATACATTCGTAATCCATTAATCGATTTGTTTTATTATTTCAAAATAAGCTGAGTCCTACTAAGTATTTGTGAAAGGAATTATTTTAAATTTTAAAATAAAATAAAAATGTTATTAAGAATACGTGAAATATTTGATTCTTAAATGAAATTTAAATAAGTTAAAATTCACAAAAAAAATTGTAGTTGCGTATACATTTTTATAACTTTTGAGCACCCAAACACCCATACTTGGATATAGTAGTTTCAACATCCATAATTATTACATCATTTTGGAAAAAAAAAAAAAAAAAAAACTGTAGTTTTTTAAGAAAGATATGCACATATAGATATTTAAATATGTACAAAACATCAAAATAAACGGATGAAAAATATTCTGAGTAAAATATCGATCCATTCGTAGCACTATGATCATACCATACTTTCTCGTAATTTTAAATGGGAAATTCTAAACTGTAACTTACTACGTGTGTTGAGGATTAAGTGCTGTGAAGAATATTCCATTAAACCTCTAACATGAAGTCTAACTTACTACTTCATGTCATATGATTATTCATACTGACACTCCATAATTCGTATCATTAGATCCACTTATAACAGACCTCGATTCGGCTTAATGACGTCAAAATATTCATTGACGCGAAATTAGATCGCAGGTTCTTCGCCGGCGTTGTGGGTCTCAGATAACCAAGTAGTTTCATTCTGGAGTTATAGCGAAACTTGCTTAATATTGAAGTGACAATCGTTCGGGTGAAAATAAGGTTGCCATCGAAACCCCAACCACTGTTTAAAACGTTGCTACAGTTAAATGATTTTCGTTAGGCCTAATAAGAGATTTGGTCGTATCCGATGTCCGAGGGCGTTTTGCACGATTATCAGCCAAGTAGAACTCGCAAGAGTAATGGAGATTCTCTTTCCAAACCACTCCAAGTATTCCCGATCAGACCTCTTTGCAGCTGACATTAAGAAACAAATAACTTCTTCAGGTATTAATCCCTTAGCAGCCGAAACTATCAGGTAGTTATATTTCGACACGTTCTGAAATTATTACTCGGTAATTTCAGACGATATTTAAATTACATTGAAAATATGTGTATTAATTGATGAAAATAGTGGCGCTTCTTTATTTTATATTACATGCAGAGAAATAACTGAAATTCATCATAATACAACTTTCTACTATCAATTCAATATAAGAATTTATAACGGAATAAAAAAAAAACATATATGAAGCAGAAATAATTCATATTTAACAGATTTTGAAGATAATTATGCGTTAGCCAAGGTCGAAACTTGGTTTTGACGAAGCTAGTTTTCTTAAAAGTGCGCCGCTAAGTAATTTATTATTATTATTATTTAGGAGAAATGCTGAAGTTCATAACGCGCATGACTTGAATTTCGTCAGTACTATAATATCAAGAAAAGCGCTTTCACTGATTGGTTTACTTGAACGTGCAACCGACTTAACAAAACATTATCACTCGTCAGGATAAAGAGACTGGCAAAAATAAGCTAAAATAATTACCTTATATATAGAATGCTTAAATCGTTCAGTTCTGGAGGTTTGGATGTAGATCTAGCGTCTCATGTTTATCAAGTGTGTGTGTGTGTGTGTGTGTGTGCGCGTGTGTGCGTTTTCAAGCAACTGACAGACAACACTGTACAACACTTCGATAGATCATTTCTTCACTGTGAATGCAATTTTAAAGTCTGACTATCTATAACAGAGCGGCCTCTAGCGGTAAGTCCAGTGACTCCAATCGAAAAATAATACCATTAAAAAAATATTGTACATCAAGGTACTGAAGGAGGAAAACAATTTTGGTTAATATATAGGCTTACCATACGTACCGTTTTGAACGGGATAATACCGGTTTTTTTTTCATATTTCTCGTACTGTAATATCAAGAAAAGTGCTTTCACTGATTGGTTTACTTGAACGAACAACCGACTTAATAAAACATTGTCATATGTTTTAATAAAAATGTCAATTTTGTCCCGTTTTTAATAAAAATGAAAAATATACTTTCATATTGGTGAATCATAAATTATTATTCATAACCTATAATCGTATATCAATATCATGGATGCCAGTAATTTGTATAACCATGGAGTCGCATTGTTCGATACTAAATATCGATATTTGCAGTGATTTATGCAGAGAAAATTTAAAAAAAAAAAAAAAAAAAAAACATGTTGGCAACATTTGCGAGTCTCAGACGCGGCGTCTGTTGTTGTGTAGCGTTAGTTTTTGTTTTGTCTGTAATGCCGACCGGTGGCTTTGTTATTCAATGCTGGCGGTTTAAATTTCATATTTTTTAAAGTTTTAAGCCTTATTTTTTTAAAGCTTTAAGTCTATGCTTGCAATGTCAAAGAGGCGAAACTGCATTTTTAATGAGGATCTCAAGAAGGAATTCAAATTTATTTAATTGGACAAGCTGTGTACCAGTGATGGAACAAAAGTACAGATTTTTTTTTTTTCTGAAATGAGCAAAAACCTCCTAGATTTTTAAGACTTTTGTAATATTGTAGAGTCTATTTTTTGTCTTCCAAAAAATAGACTCTACAATATTATTAATAATAAAATATTCTGTCAACAGGTGCTGTACGAAGTACAGCACCTGTTGAAAAAATATTTTCTGTTATGAATAGTATGTGGTCAAAGGAGAAATCTAGATTAAGTGTTGAGACAATGAGGACTATGTTAATTGATAATAGATAAAATTGTATTATCGAGTGTGAGAAGTTTTATGATAAGATGTTGAAATAACGAAATTTGCTGCGTAAGATCACTTCATCGGAGAAATATTCACGGTACTATTGTGGTGATATACAGCCTCCCCTACCCCCCCCCCCTCTACGTCTACCTAAATTTTTGTATGGGTTCTGTCACTGAAGAATAATGGTAAGCTCAATATGTTTATGTAATACAACTTTTTTATCGTCTTACTTTTTCATTAATGCAGAATATTACATAACACCCGTCCCGTTTTTGCCATCCGAATGTCACATTTTTGTCTCAAGGAAATATGGTCAGCCTATTAATATATTTCATCTGGAAAACTATCAAAATAAAAAACAGAAACAAAAATGTAAAAGGCATATCATATTTTGTTTAAATATCGGAAGCCAAAGGTTTAAAAACAGGAAAACGTTGATAGGCTAAGAATAATAAATGATGACAATCGATCGACTGAATCAAGAATTACATGGTAGACGAGAAATGATGCAAATAACTCTCTCTCTCTCTCTCTCTCTCTCTCTTAAATCTTACCTCTTGTAAGTAAATATTGACAGTATCATCAAATGTGTCATTTCGGGGCAGATAATAATCGGGAATCGAGGCAGTGCCTCTTCATTAGTATCTTCTCCAAAGATTAAGCCAAGTACCATACAGCCGCTAACTACTCTCATTACAAGAATCATTAGGGCTCAAATTCTCCTTGTTGTAACTTCGGTTTCTATGTCGAATATTATCGATCACGTTTATTTGAGAGTGAGAGAGAGAGAGAGAGAGAGAGAGAGAGAGAGCTATTCAACAGGGTGCAGCTTTCACAAACTTGAAGCCCTATTTTGGACACGAAGTAAAGCACTTTGAAAATACCAAAAAAAGTTACATAAAAAAGGTTTTTTTTTTTCCTCCTCGTATTCTGCAGACACCCTTAGGCTGTGTCGTTCAATCAATTTCGACTGTTATTTCTTGGCTTTGATTTATCTTCTTTTTCAAAAACTAAGTGATATATCTTACAAACATTTCATACGTTAAAAAAATGAGAACCAAAAGCAAAAGATGCGGCTTGCGTTATTTATTTATTTTTATTACTACTAAGTATGTAAAATTTCCCTAAAATTTCGATCAATACCATAATATCCACAACGTCCCGAACATTTAATAAAACGTTAATAATAATAATATTTTTTTGAATTTTTTTTTATTGTTCTTTCAAATATTTACATATGTACAATGATCATCTATTCATTATATTATTTTACAAGGTTTGTGCTACATATAATGAGATTTAAATAGTAATGCTGATAACAGTTTTTTTTTTTTTTTTTTGTAAGTAACAATCACAGTAATAATTTACAATTATATTGTTCAGAGTTACATAAGTTGCATAATATTACATGTTATAGTTTACTTTTTTTTTTTTCCAAGTTTGAAAAGGTGTGATTATACAACAGTATTTACACATATGCAATCTAAATATTTTATTTCCTTATTCTCACAAACATGCAGTGTAAACTCGTGATTTACATTTAAAATAATTTTTTTTTATTACATTGCATACATTTGTTACAGTTATTATATACATTACATTCATTTGATTACATATGATACATTACTTAGATTTGTTTACATGTGATATTTACATTACGTACATTGGTTTACATATAATACATAAATTACATACATTGGTTTTCATGTGATATGTGCATTACATGCATTTCGTTACATATGATACATCTTGGATGAGAACTAATTTTTTTGCTTTCATCCTCGAAGCTTATATATATGTAAGCTTATCTGAGGATGACACCAGTTGGTTATTATGTATTGTTTTTTTTTTTTTTTTGCTGTGTTGGGAAGCTGCGAAATCTATGGTTGAGAAATTCGCGCACGCACGTACGCGCGCGCACACACACACACACACACACACACACACACACACACACACACACACACACACACACACACACACACACACACACACACACACACACACACACACACACACACACACACACACACACACGATAACTTGGAATGTATTGATGCGTCGCTGAACTGGAAGCCTGAACGAATATATTGTGTTTCATTAAGTTTGTATGGTATTTTGGGTGCGGGTTTCTTGTTCGTAGTATGTCCTTAGAGCTCTTTTCAGGCTATTGTAGTTTGTAAGGTTTCTGTATTCAAAAGGTAATTTGTTTATCATGTCTGAGATGTAGAAGTTTTGCGTGGCCTTTCCGTAGTGATTATTGTATTTATATGTGATATAATTAGTAGTCTGAGGTCTTGTTATATATATATTAATATATAACAAGACCTCAACAAGAACTATATAACAATAATAATAATAATAATAATAATAATAATAATAATAATAATAATAATAATAATAATAATAATGTCAGCCAAGCAACCACTTCTGAATTGCAACCGGCCGCCTCCTGCTTCCTGAATATTCGACTCATCCTCTTCTTCACCCTATCCATTCCTTAGAACGGGTAAACTCCTTTGATTAGGAGTTACAGCGAATTGATACATACTCTTCTCATCCCCTAAAGCAAGCATTCACGGGGTAGGTTTGCCTGTTCTGAGGGTTGAAAAACTCCATCTCCATATGAGAACGGTAAACTTACTATTCGATTGAAAAGACCTGATAAAAGTTCCCTAAGTCATAGATCAGTATTCAGACCCGTGTCTTTCCAACCAGAAGATCTCGTCTATATCCACTGAACTACAGAGAATTCCCTTTTCTTATATTCCATGTGATTTTTAAGATATTCTCTCTATTAGACGTTAGAAGATCGTCATTTAAGGCTAAAAAATTATTTCTTTTCCATGATTGAGTCCTTAGAACTGGAATCAATGGGATTGTTTAACACCATCTGGAACATCAAAACATTACGTCGCTCTCTCTTTTATATTAAAAGAAAAAACTGAGGTAATTCATTGTCCCAGAACTGAGTCTAAGTATTTTGGCATATCCTGAAAAAAATTAAACTGTCCTCTCTTTTTGTTGACTTTTGCATTTTTTTCTACTTCAAAATAGAAAATTTGGATTTCATAAAATAAAGACACGTTTTATTTTAATATAATCATAATTACAAAATTGGCAATAGCAAAGATCTCAAATTATTATTTTATTTTATTTTGTATCTGGATGGAATGCCGCCCTTGTGAACGTGCTTCCCAAGCATGCTCCTACTTTAATGGCGCCTCGAGTCGGCACCACTTCACATCATCAGGTGTGAAACTGCCATGCTTATTGGAGGCTTGGAGCAGTAGTATAAAACCAATGTTGGGTTTCAGAGCAAGATTCTCTGCTCTGCTTATGTGATACCAGTATACTAGAGGCCATTAAACTTTCGTGTGTAAAGAGAGTCAACATCATCATGAACAAGCACTTTAAGGATTTAGGCCTAGCATTGTCTGTTCCAGCCTAGAAGCCATCAACAAGTCTCTTCGATGGACAATCTGTATCTTTTTTTTTTTTTTTTTTTTTTTTTTTTTATGGATTATAATGAAGAACTTGTTTGAGTGGCCTTTTTCTGTTTGCGTTCTTTGAACATGCTCCGTCCAACTGTATTTATATTTCTTAATTTTCTCTATTATTGGTTTCTGAATTAATTTTTTTTTTCATTTCTTTTGTGATTGAATAGGGCATATTTTGCTATTTTGTTCATAAATTTGATTTCAGCTGTTATTAATCTTTGTTTAGCTTTTTTTTTTTTTTTTTGTTATTTTATTGTTCGTTCAAATTTTGCTTCCACATAGCAGCATTGATAAAACTAGTGAGTTATAAAATTTTAACAGAATCTGCTTTTGTACGTGGTTGGGTTTAAGAACAGAATTTATTATGCCTATTATTTTTGTTATTTTTAGGTATTTTGCAATTTTCATATTTACGTCCTTTTCATATTCATATGAAATCGTGTAAAAAATAAACTTGTTCTAAAATTTTTTTAATTTATTATTATTTTACGTCTAACATAACATAAAAGCATAACATAGAGTTAACATAAAAATAGTTATCATTTCAAATAGTAAATCCGATGAAGATCCGATGATGATATTATTTTACGTCTAACATCCGATGATGATGTTTATTGCATAGTTTAGGTGCAACTGACTTAGTATCGAAGTTATGTATCACATGTAAAAAATTATACAAAAATAGAAACGACTATTGCTCCTGTTTTGTTGCATATATGTTTGTTACTAATTTATAAGTAAGCAGGTAAAATACTGAACTGTATTTCTACTCTAAGGAAAATATAAATATAAATCATTTAAATAAACATTGAAAAATACTAAGTATCACTACTTATTCCTATATTTTTAAAATGCAAAGTTTTTTTTTTTTTTTTGTCGATCTTTATACACCACAAAATTTCCAGCAGCTACTTATATAAAGTAAAATGAAGTATAAAGGTAGTCATTTTGGCAGAAAGACGCCCATAAAAATATCTTTATATAAAAATTAAGAAGTCGATAATTTAAAAAAATAAAAAAAGACATGGATATCCTATAGAGCATGATATTCAACAGTAGTGTGCGTACTTCTAGTGAAACGCTGATATACGCTATGAAATATTTTATTCAGGTATTATAAATGTTTGGTATATTTCATTCGAGTGAGGAGAGGAGTTTTCTTCGTAATGGATAAATTAAACTTTTGCCGTAGAAGTGCCTTATGCGTATACAAACATATTTATACAAACATATTTTGAAGATACAAATATATTTATTTTGAAGATACTGTTGTTATAAATTTATGTCAAACGAAATAGCATCATACCAAACTTTATTTCTCCAAATAAGCATGCTTTCGATAAATTATTCTCCCAATTAAAGTGAATTATTTTTGTTCAAAAATATTTACATTTCATATCATAGCCAAAAGAAATCGAAGCAAATAAAATGAATTAACAACAACAAAAAGCAGTTATAGTCAAACTACAGTTGAAAGTGCAATGTATGGTATCATCATACAGTCTATCTGAATCTGTCAAAAACTGGACTCGACTAAAGAGGATCCGATCTTTCCGTAGCACTGCCGGAAGAATTACATGTTTCGAAAGACTTCGATTCGCACCTTCTATAAAACAAGAGGAATAATGAGAAAACACATAAAACCATTCAGAGAATGCGTGCAACCAGGGCCTCCTTAACCATTGGGCTGAATAGGCTGTAGCCCAGGGGCGCCATTGATCCGAATACGATATATTAGGAACGATAGATCATAGTGAAATTATAAATAAATTTGCCGAAAGTAAATGCCGCAAAAAAGAATCTTAATTAGAATTTTTTAAGCTTTTTTTCTATTGTATGTATTTTTATAAATACAAATAAACTACCTTTATTATATTATAAATATTGTTGAATTAAATAAAAATGTGCAATGTTGTTATATTTTAAAATAATTTTTTTGCAATGAAAGTTATTTAATTAATTATATGTATTATGTAATTAATGCTCAATCCAATGCGATTAAGATGCCAAATATTTTTAGCCCATCGCTCAAACTTGTTGAGATGGCCCCGCATGCAACTGAGATATAAAAACCCGATGGCTATAATTGTCTGAATCTCTCCTAAATTACAACTAGTATCTAAGAAGAACCTAAGAAAGCTTTTTTTTTAAAAAATATAAATGCAAAGAAAATTGTTATTGACCTGAATCCATAGCGGGATATCCCATTTGGAGTTTGTCGATGTCATCAGAGATGGCAGGAATTCAGGAAACTCGTTTTCATTCCACAAAATAGAGAAACATGACTAGAAGAATAACACAATTAAGAAACATAATATTCTGATTTATAATCTTAGTTGATTTGGCCGTGATTCCAAATAGCCCAGCGCGCATTTTTTTTTTTTTTTTCGATTTCTCTTTCAAAATAAATTCTTCACTGAATTCTTAACTTTATCCTTTTTTCTTTTTTTTTCAAATGAGGGTAAGTTATCCAGTCTCGTTTTCCTCCCGAAAAATACCAAAAAGAACTGAAATTAACAAATTAAATAATTTAGTTGAATGGGATGTACGCATGTCTACGGAGTAGCCGTGTAATGAACTCCATGGTTAATAATGTTTTAAGGAGCTTACAGATTATAGTTCTGATTTATAAAATTGTGCAATAATTATAAAATATATATATAAAAATTCTAAATAATAAAAATATATTCTTTATTTGTTGATAAAATCACTAACACCCTTTTAAAATCTCCATATTAGCTAGAAATAAAAACAACATTCAGGAAAGCGAGATAGCGTCTCACCACACGAAACGTTATTAAAATTAATGTCGATTTAATCGAGACACTTGAAAAAAAAATTAAAAATAGACCCAAGCAGCCTTAAAAGTGCTCGCATAAATTATGATTTAAATCGCATATATTTAGAGCCTGGTGCGATATGTTCGCCAAGCGAATAAATCAATTACACTTGGTTCAATAATATATGAAGATCAAGGTTTGCAATAAGGCTGTGTTCGATCCTAAAAAAATAAGGGACAATTTTCGAACAATCAATTATTTTAGAGCATTTTTATGAAATATTTTGAAAGGGAGCTGCCATGTGTTAACATATTTATTAATAATGTGGTATTTTTATTCAGTAATAGATCGCCATAAGTGGAAAGTAGTTAAATTTTAATCCATCAAAGATTGCTGCGATCCTTCATTTTCTGTCAAAAGAAACATTTCTGGAAATCCGGTTTACTTTTGTAGAACTACGACTGAGGTGTGAAACGAAGCATGTGCACTCCATTTCATTAAGTGAGTATATTGAATTTTGATTCAGTCGGCTTCTTGCGGTAATGTTTACACAAGAAATTGCATCTTGAAAGGATTCTCGAGGATTTTAGTGTTTGAAACAAATTTAAGTCTTCAAATAATGATAATGTTTAAACTGACTGTTCAAAAATGCAAAAGACAATTTTACTTATTTACTTTACTTCCCTCTCTCTCTCTCTCTCTCTCTCTCTCTCTCTATTACTGCTTCCCGAGATAGACATCTTACGTAACAGGAAATCTTACGTGCTCTCCTACTCACAATTTATATTTCAAAATAAAGTATATCGGATCGACACACAAAGAAAAAAGAGCTCTAACATAATTCAGTTTTTTTTTTATATACTTATTGTTTTTATTATATCGAACTATTAAAATAAATATTTCTGCTTATTGTGTGAATCAACATTAAAACATATTTCGGTATTAACCAAAATTTCATAAAACGATCTGTCTGTTATGATTGTAATTGCCATGATATCGTTAGCATTACTGACAAGAGATTATTAAATTTCTATATTTCTAAAATGAACAGAAAATTTTCTGGAAGAAAAGCACGAAGGAATATTTTTTAGAATAGAAAACGAATATTCTAGGGATTGCATATCAAAAAATTACAGTGATATATTGAAACGAATTTTGTAAAGATACACTGGATGCCCAACAGGGGCAAATTCTCCATGCTTGCTATGCTTGCTGCGCAAGCTCATTAATTGAGAAAGAATATTTGTTATTATATGTTATATTATTAACAAATAATATTTATTTGTTAATAAATGCATGCATTTATAAGCATTCCATTTAGGCTTTTATTTTTGTAGACAGAAGACGTCTTAAGCTTGCGCGGCAATAATTGAGCTTTGCGTTGTGTATCGAAGGCCGATGCTTGCTCGTCTAGTCAAAGCTATCTTGGCTCGCTCTGTTGTAGGAGTTTCCAGGTCCTCGCAGCAGCACTGTGATTTCATGCGCGCGCATAGCCATTTCACCTCGTCTCACTCTGTTGCTTAAACACGGGCCATACGCAGTCAACGTAGCTCTAGCCAGTGAGCTTCAGCCAGCCTTTACAAGTGTGCTGCTTGGGAAAATTAAGTTACAACCAACTTTTTATGACGATGTTATTGACCATTTCATAAAGAAGAACCGTAGGGTAGAATTTGTATTCAAGTAGCTAAATTGAAAAAGATAGAATATCATCTGTAAAATAAATGTTGTATTTGTATGATTCATTTCTAAATATATAGTTTTTAAATGGTCAGTAATTCATTATTCCGCTAATCAGACTTCAATCACACCTCTCACTCCCTGAATGATAACAAGAGCAAGCGTGAATTTCAAGACCAGCATTCGCCCCTGATGCCCAGATTTAAGTACATCTATCTAATATTGCTATTTCAGAAAAAGGTTAGAAATGGCTAAGACAATAGTTAGATACTTATCTCAAGTCTGGAAAGATAAATATGAAATTCGGAGCCTAAATAAATCTGATAGGAAATCTGTTTTGAGATCTGGTGTTATAGGAGACTGAGGATTTCATAGTGAAAGGTGGAAAAATAAACGGATCAAAAAAATGAAGCAGGACTTCAAGATTCGTTAAGAGCAGTGACAGAAGGAAGCCGATATACTTCGAACATACAGAAAGAATGGAAAGAGGACTTCTCAAAACACTAAAATAATCTTAAAATGTGCTTCTCCCATTTGGAGTGGTATACCCAAAACCTCACTGAGAATTGTTGATTATATACAGAAGCCGCTTAACAGGTGACACCTCTCAGAGATTTCCTCGTTCACTTTCTCATAGAAGCTCTGATTTTGCTTTTTATATTTTTATAATTAGTTTCATAGACGTTGCTCCGTTGAAGTGGCAACTTCTCATTTTTTTCTTTCATCTACCATTTGTAACAGCCTTCCTACTGTTTATCTAAAAGCTGCAACCATTATTTATTTATATTGTAACTATTTATTTATATAGCCTGACTGAAACATGCGGCACTGTCTCTGATGAAGTCATAGATTCTACGATGACAGATGTGTACCTAATAAAGTGGTTACTCAATGTATATATTATTATATTGCTTTATTAATAAATAGGACTAAAATCGTTCATTATATTATTATCAGAATACACAGTTATGATATTTCGCAACATAACATTCGCCAACCTACTCAAAATTCATCTTTTGTAAACAAAATCGTTATTATTCTTTAGTAACTGGCAACGTGAAGAGACAAATTAATGTAACAGGCTGAGATGTGACCTTAAAATGGTTCTCAAAAGAGATCGGTGTTGCAAGCAATCCGAGTTGAATGATCCTACACGATAGCAGTACTTATAATGAGCGAATAACATTTGCTGTTCAGTCAATATAATGATGGACTTTCAAAACTCACTTTACTAATAATAGAGGTGGGGGGGATAACAAAAAAGAAATAAAAGAACTGTTTACTTTCTATAGTTCGAACGACTGTTAATAAATGTAAGATAATTTATTTTATTTTTTGCTCGTTATTGATGACAGAGCAGTTAAAAATAATGTAACCTATAATTAAATTTGTATTTATTGAATATATATATTGGAATGACATCTATAAATCCAATGTTTCTTGGCAAATAACATTTATCATAATTAAAATTTCAGTGATAATAAACGGCAAATTGAAATGTTGTAAACAAAATTCATACAGATTTCACCACTACTAGTATATATTGTCTCTAAATTGTGTGTGTGTTTTTATGGCCGATTTGCCTTTATGCGGGATGAAAAACCCGAGTTTCAGGGAGAAAAAAAAAACCTTGCTCTCTCTTACTATATTGTAATCTTACTATATTGATATTGCAACTGTGAGTGGTTTAATATATTCAGCAATGTAGATAGATTCAACACTATTGATAGAATCTTCATACAGACTTTGTTTATGTTCAGATTTTCAGTCAAAATCAGCCTGACAAATTCTTTGTTCGTATCATTTCATATGTAGACTGCAGTCCAATGAACTGACGACTATCACTTGTCAAGTAATGTTTTTCACATCTCTTAAAGCTGCAGGACTGTCGGACTGTTCGTCATCTTTAATATCCTCTTCCTTCTCGCAATCACCGGTCTGTGTTCTATATGCACATCTCCAAGAGCTTGTTATAGCATATATTTTTTCTTAATTTCTAAGGAATTCTTTGTAGAATTTCACTAAAAATTAATGTTAGTTATCTGCTGTACTAGTTTTCGTCAATTTGTGACAAATTAATATAAATCATTGATGCAATAAGACGTTGTACTCTATTATTACAAAATGAAGTGAATTCAAATAGTTACAGCAATAACATGTTGGAACAAGCGAGGCCACCGGATCATGAAGTCACATGTTTAAATAGGCACTGCCACGAAGAATAATGTCTACTTTTTTGAATATTTTACGAATATGAAAATTGCATTATTAAGCATCGACAGGTTAGTGTCAATCATATTCTAAGTGACTAGGGATAGGGATATTGAGCAGTGCATTATGTCTTTTAATTTCTTGTTTAGTAGATGAAGCTTTCAAGTTCTTGGGAAGAAAACCCCGCCACCATAGATTTAAAGGTTCCTTCCGTTCCACACGAATCAAATCTATCTTCGCGAATAAGGAGCATATGCGTGTTCTTTGCGACTGCGGTGTGATTTTTTTTTTTTTTTTTTTGTAGGCATCATAAGAATGTTTGTTAAAAGATGCTTATGAATGAAAAGGTTTGAGCCGTAATTAGTTGAATGTGTGCAAAAGTAGTATAAATCTGAAAATGGTTGAATGAGTGCCACGTATTAATGCAACTGGCGTCCATCTACTGCCCAAATTCCACTTCGCTTTCTTGTATAATATTGGAGTTGTAGATTGACACAAGTTCTCTTAAATTCTCCGCGAGATGCCTTTCATCTTTAAAAATTATTTAAATTTTTGAATACTTTTCATAACTTATTTCTAAATATTCGTTCATAGCCGTTTCCTTAGCCAACTCAACTCATTTCCTGTACATACTGGAATAGCAGGAAACGAGAGAAAAGAATAAATTGCCTAAGGAAGCGGCTAGGAACTAACAGTTAGAAATAAGCTAAGGAAAAATCAGCTATGAAACACTTGGAAACGGATTAACAACAAAGAAATTTTTTCCCAAGTGTTAAAAGCGGATTCCAACATTCTCTTAACTAATAATAAGACATAACCTGCACAAATTCCACGTTGAATCACATCCTGCATATCGAACAGACTGTTGATCAGTTACTGAACTTTATTAGAATGTCTCTAATACATCGCATCATCACTTCAGAAGACGAGTGGTCGGTTTCAAAACAAATGCTCATTTAAAAGTAGGATCCAGTACGCTTTATTTTGGACAACAGAATTGATTTTCAATTAACATTTACTAAATTTACTAAAATCAAAACAAAATTATAAATATATTAGCATCAGCGTAACATAATGAAATCAGGGTTAAAATACATAAAGTATAAACAATAAAAATATTCGCGTTAAGTTTACGTAAATACATGTATTTATATGAATTGTATGCGATGAAAAGCTCTTGTAGAAAACACACACACACACACCTAGCTCATTCCTTAGGTATGGATCCGTTGTTAAGCTTGTAGCGACAGGAATATTCGCTGTAATTAAATCTTTGTAAACTGGAGCGTTTTTAATTTATTGTCTGAGAAAAATATTCTGCATGCCTGCTCAAGCGTTCAACCCTGAATAGATGCCAAATAATTGTTAAGTCAGTTGTTAAGTTAGATTTCATATTCTAATATTCATTTAGCGATGAAATTAAAACGATAAATTTCAACTTTTAAAATCTAACGTTTCTACAATTGTCGAAAGCATTTGTATCAGCAAATGAAATAATCGATATTCAATATTTGCTTAGTGAGCTTTTATTTATTTATTTTTTTAAATTACGTTAACACTATTACACTTTCATTTACAAGGTCAAAAGAAAAGTATTGTATTGTTTATTTATTTTATTTATTATTATTTTTATCCGTGGTGTAATCATAACCATACGTATTGCTTATTACTTAATGGACTGTAACTGTCGATCAACCTGTGATGCTAAACAGCTTTTAATGTGCGCTTTCTCTGAGGTCCAACTCTTGATGTGCTATTCTTTCAACTGGTCTTTTACCTTTTTCTTATTTATTTATTTTTATAGCAATTCCACTGATGAAACGTTGCAAGCCGAAGAAATCTTTTCTCAGGAAGAGATTTAAAATGTAAAGAACTTTTTTTTTGATTATTGATTTTTTTTTTTCATTTTATTTATTTAACTTTTCAGATATTTTAAGGAACATCTGGGAAATTAATCATGGAAAAGTTCCCAACTCAACAACGAAACAAAATTTTGATATTTGGAAAAACATTTTTTGCAAGCGAAAACATTAACATCTGTCATGGAACGTGCCGTAGAAAGGGCCCGTCTTTGTGAAGCTAAGGTTTGGTTTTTCATAACTAATAAAAAAATCCCAAGGTTCTGTATTTCATTATAAAAAAAAGAATAAAAATAATTAATGAATTAATAAAAAAATTATTAAATGTTTAAATCCATTGGGGACTTATGGGCCACCCTGTACTGTGGATAGATAAACAGACCATTCAGGAAAGCTGCTGTAAAATCCAAAAAATTATAATTTTTTTTTTAGACCGCCGAATAAGCAAAGAGGTGGTCGCGTATCGGACGATGAAAACCATATTCAAAAACTTTCACGTCCCAATGGATTCGAACCTATAATAGGTAGGAAAAAAAAACAAGAAAAAACGGAAATACTATTCACTCTGCCAAGTAGATTAGCCCCCCCCCCCCAGTTCTGCTTTTTCTCTTCGAATATCTTCTGTAGATATATTCTATCTTCTTTTATGAAGTTATCCCTTCAAAACATGTCCTTTTTTTCATACTGTTTTTATTCATTTTTGTAACAAATTCTTTCCTAGGCTGGTGTTTATATAAATGAAATATTTACACATTTTTTTTATGTCTTTCTCTTTTATTCTTAATCTATCTTATACAGTATGTCATAGTTGGTTCACGTATTTATCAAGTATAAATACGTGAACCAACTATGACTTCCACGTACGTCTCAGAACTCCTGACAGGCTTCTCTTGATTAAAATAAACTTGGTTCGAATCCTGCCAAGAATATATTCTAGGCTTTTGATCTCAGAAGAAATTTCCTAGTAATTATTTCTATACAGAAACACAAAAAGAACAATTGGCAGACGTAATATATTAGTCTCGTGGATTTAGTTGCCTTCGCATTAATTCTAAACAATCCAACCCAATCCAGCTTCCAAAACTACGACACATTGTGAACTAATGCTTTCAATCTAATGAATCCTCTATAATATCGAATGACTAACCACGCTCTCTGTTTGGACACTCCATAGTAGCTGAATTGACAGATTTTTTAGTTAGTAGTTCAAAACAAACAAGAAAACCTAGGATAATTTATTTGAGCAATAAATTCTTCTTGGACCGGTATATATTTTTCCAGAAAAATCTTATTTTATAAATAACTTAATAAGATAAGACATTTTATTTTATTTTATTGAAGCTTGTTCTTTAAAATGTCACATCCGAACTAACAAATTTCTGAAACAAATATGTAACAAATTAAAAAATATGAAATAAATACGAATAAGGGGAACTCAATCATGACTCATCATTCCTTGTTGGTTGCTTAGACGGCCCTTCCGTTGCACATTGAAAGAATGAGAGGACACTGCCCTCTGATTCGAAAAGACAAGTTCAATTCTGCTCATGAAGAGAGGAATTTTTTTCTCTCAGTTGAAGGTGAATTAGCTAATCTTATGTGGAAGTAAGAGGATATTTTTCCCCCTGAAACTCGGAATGTGGCTTTTCAATCCGCATATAGCCAAATCGGCCAGGGAACACACGTAATTAACAGATAAATACTATTAATAGACGGTAATGGGATAGTGGGTGACTGTGGACAGTGGTGTAGATGATGGGTTGTGGTGGGGAGTGTCCTCTGGCAGTGAGTCCTTGAACTCGTGTTATCACGTAACAACAACAAAAGCAATAATTTCTGTAGTTTTTAGAAATAGTATCATTATGCGACAACAGATGGCTGCATAGTAAAGATCATAAGAAAAGGGTAGTGCAAGGTTGCGACAAAAACCTCGCAAAAAATATTGCAGCCCAAGGAAGTTTGAGGAAAGCGTACGTAGTTATTGCACGATAGAAGATACAACACAAATAAATAAGTACAGGCAAATAAAAAAAAATCATTATTTTCTAATGAAACCATCTTCTTGTAGTCTTGGCATTCTTTATCAGCAAGAGGGGGTAAATTCACCAAAATAGAAAAATGCAAGTGCACTTCTGCTAAGATTTGAACTGAAACTGAGTTTTTCACGATTGTTTTGTTGAAAATGCAGAGATTACTTTATATAACGGATGGAATATTCTTTGTGGATTTTTTTGTTAAAGATGAAACTTTTTTTTTTCAAATAACAGAATCTTCCACCTAATGTATAGCCTAATCTTTTGTTACGTTACCTGATTTGGAAAACAACAGGAAAAAAAAAAGTCTCATCCTAACTTCAATCATGTCGGCATGAAAATCTAAAATTAAAAAAAAAAAAACGTATTTTCTAACAGTTTTAATTCTTGTCTTCATCCAAATCTTACCATTATTTCTTCAACTTCACATTTTTTTTCTGTTTTATCAATTATTCATCGTGCCATGTGCTGTCCTTTACACTTTCTGCCGAAATCTTAACATAGCATTCTGCATCGCTCATCAGTGAAAGTCCATGAAAGATTCGGACCACAAAGCCATTACCTAAGTAATAGTTTCTTTTTTGTTTCCTATGCTTTATTTAACTCTCATATTTTATCTTTCTTCTTTCAATACAATAAACTAAATAATCTATTCTTTGAGTCTACTTTTCAAAAACATTCCCTTGATTTATAATCTTTTTCGCCATATAAAAGAAAGACACTCGTATAACCTTCATCGAGCTGCGTGAAAAATCATTTTATAGGAATGCTCCTTTTTTATTGCTTTTCTTTTCTTTCTTATCACTTAGTTAAAAGCTTCTGTCGATGTGTTTCCAAATCAATATAACTTTTCAACACTCATTTCAAAAATAGAAGCAAACTATGCTTACAAAAAGCATTTAGGGAAGGATCAAGAACGTCGTTACCACCACCTTTCGTCCGAGACGCTTTGTAATTTTTTTTTTTTTTTTTTTTTTTTTTTTTTTTTTTTTGTGGCCCGGAAATTAAATTATAAAGGAGAGGGAGAGAGAGGGAGGAAAAAAGAAACGATTACTAGAAACAAGACACTTACTAGAAGATTTGATAGAGATATACATTTACTTCTGTACATTTTATTATTATTATTATTTATTTATTTAAGACTTTTGTAGCCCAACTGGAAGAACCACGGAACTCTGTGCCCTTCAAGGGCACAAGGTTTCGTGGTTCTTCCATTCTTGTTTCTGTCGAGAGGAACCTTTCTATGGACTTTTTCAAATGAAGGTGAGTTAGAAAAGATTTTTTTCCCCCGGAAACTCGGTTTTTCATCACGCGTAGAGGAAAATCGGCCGTGAGAACACGCGTGATTTATAGACAGAAAATATTGTTGTTGATGGTGTTGCTGGTAGTAGTAGTAGTAGTGTCGTGTGTAGGCGAGAATTAAGTAGTAGGAGATACGGAGAGATCTGTAGCCGAGTAGATTGATTGATTTAACGTTTGGCTAAGAAGAATACATGAATATGCTGCCACACACACACACACACACACACACACACACACACACACACACACACACACACACACACACACACACACACACACACACACACACACACACACACACACACACACACACACACACACACAAAGAAAGACGTACAAGACAATAAATTATAAAAGATAAAAGAATACAATAGTGTGAAATGACACTATAGTCATATATACATATAAAGATATACAAATAAGCATAAAATTAAAATTGAATGTCTAAGTTCGACAGACAATCAACAGCATCTGTAAAAACTGTTATGAAGTCAGTTACAGTTCCCGTATAGGCTCTGTGAGGACAGCCAAACGTGATATGTTGTATAGTTTGGTTATACTCACCACAGTCGCAAGATGAGTTTGGTCTTATCTCCCAAGTAAACAAGGAAGCTCTGTACTTACGTAGTTGGTACGGACCCTATTTAGGAGGTCCATATTTTTCGAGGTAGGTCGAACCCTGATGGATGGCTGTTTGGGCTAAAGACAGTCTGCCAGATTACTGTGGCTTGGACAGTCCATTCCGTCTGCCATGCTATTGTTGCATCATAGCCCTCAGTGGCAAGTCGTTGTGCCGTTATAATAGGAGGGTGAGCCTCCGTAGCTCAGTCGGTATAGACGAAGCCCTTTGATCAGAAAGACCTGGGTTCGATTCCCGTCAGTGGCGTGAGGAAACTTTATCTGGTCTCTTTCCACAAAAGATGTGTTAGCTGGACTCATACCGGCTAACTCACCCGGTATGAGTTATCCGGTAGAGGGTTTTTTCACCCGGAAACTCGGGTTTCTCGTCCCTCAGAACAGGCAAACCGGCCACGTGAACACACACACACACACGGATCCACAGTCATAAAATATACTCAGTCCCTCATTAGGAGGGCCCAAATCGTCCTAAAGGATGGGGAAGGAAAGGGTGAACCCCATACGAAATAAATAATAGGCGGGTGTCTTGACTTAAGCTTCTGTGATGTAAAGCTGTCAGTATCAGAGTGTGTAGGAAGCAATGGGTTCCGACAAATTTTGTTGTATTCGCGAATCAAGTTGTCTTAACGTCGTAGTTGTTGCGGCGGTTGTATGTGACTCAGAACTGGTAGCTAATATGATGGAGCGGAGTGTCCTTCCCGATGAGACTTTGGACTCTCCTTGGAGGTGTCACGCAATGATAATAACAATAATTAAGGACATCTGATCTTAAGGGACTTTTCATACGAAGGTGCTGCGCTTACAGTTACCGAATTGTATAAAACAGAATATCTTCCGTCATACTGTCACAGAGAATGCGCAACTTTTCCATCATCATAAGCTAGAAATTGCCTAAGCGCACTTCAAATTTGATGAAATGAGAAGAGCTTTACATGCAGGTTGCAAAAATATGTTTCGCGTATTGTCTCTGACGGAAAGCAACTGCGCAGCCGTCGAAGTCAAAAAAATAACTGATGATTGTTTGCCGAATTAGTTGGCAAAGTGAATGACATCTCTGCTCTCCAGTTTACGACCTTGGTTCGAACCCCACTATGTTAGACATGTTTTTCATATCTGTGGGTGATACTTAATTTTCTCCATATGGTCCAATAAGGTGGTGGATTATATATATATATATATATATATATAATAATCATAATTATAATCATAATCAAAATTAACCACAGAGCTGTTAGTTTTTACTTTAATGTTAGTTTTATTATAAATTTTACCCTTCAGTTTTATTGTACATTATTTTAAGAAATTTCAATAAATCTACATTTTGCAATAAAACTGGACTATTTTTATTAAGCAAACATAACAAAACATAATCGAAGCAACCATTTTGATGAGTAGGAACGAGTCATTAAACCGACTGATGTGCCATTCGAACCCATAAGACAGCAATTTCTGCCTTCCTTGCATTCGCTGCATCAATCGAATAAAGTGCAAGGGCAAACACTCAAAGTTAATGGGATTCATTTCAGAATTGATTGCTTCAGTCATGGTCAGTTAACATGTGACTACATCAGCAGTTAGAATATGAAAGAATTAATTTTGGCTTGCAGCTGCACGAAAAAGCAGAAATATTGTTTATATACATGCAGTAATAGCATGCATCGCCATTGTCATAAACAAAAAATTTCTATTACAGCCAAAGTGTCGCTTGTATTTAACAATTTCGTGTATGCTCTTTTCTTGCAATTGCTCGTAAAAATTTTCGACAAGAATAAAAGGCTAATTTTTTAACTTGCTAATTTTAATTTTTTTTTCATAAAATACAAACATTTCAGTAATTTTCAAAAATGTAAATTATTTTAAGATTTAAATTTTTATAACATTTAAATTTTTTATCGTTTAAAACTGTTTAGAAGTAAAAAATTTTCTAAAATTAAAAAAAAAAATTAAAACTTCTAAGAAAAAAATTTCCCGTATTTATTATTATTATTTTTTTAAATGACAGAATTTACTAAAAACTAATTTCTTAAAACGTATAGAAAAATTTTTAAAATACACTTTTCAAGAACTATTAGACTTTCTAAGCAGTTTTTTTAATAAAAATAATTTCCATTTGGTTTTCCATCAAATTTTATTGTACTCTCATGAACAACAACAACAGTAATAAAAAAAATAAAATAAAAAAAAACGGGCCTTAAGGCATCGAACGACTTTCCCTATCCATACGCACACACACAAATAACAGAAAACTTATTATATTAACTTTTAAGGGCTAAATTGTCTTAGTTCGAATTTCTCCGTCTGTGCACATAACTAGGAGGGCATATTATTCACAAGTATCAGTTAACTCATTTTAATGCAGAGTATACTGAAAACCGAGTGCTACTATTATTGAAGTAATAAAGCTAAAACAACATTAGCTGGTGAAAGAAAGAGCAAGTGAAAAATTCTGTCCTTTAACAATAATCATTTCTGTCTATTAGCATAAAAGACACAGAAATCTATATCTATACAAAATCATCCCATCGTTTATTTATGTATTATGTTACGATTAATCAAAGTTGGAGTTAGAAGCAAATTTAAAGTATAAATGGCTTTTTTAGAAAGAAAAAAAAAGCGAACAAGAAAGCCGATATTTCCTTGTTATAAAGAGAATAACTGGATAATAGAGACATCGAAGGATTTTATTTTTATTATCATTATTAAACTACGAAAGAACCTCTTTTTGAAGAAGATCATAAAGTAACATTTAAAATCAATTCACTAAAAGCTAACTCTTAAACATACCAAATTACATAAAAAACAAATGAGGTAACAGAATTTGTAATGATAGCAATTAGCAAACTTTAAAAGACCATTTTTTCATGATAAAAAAAAACAATGTTTTGAATGTATAAAAGAGGGAGAAAAATGCAGAGAGTAGAAAAGCGCAGTACGAAGAACCAAATAAAAATAAAACTGAATCATGAGGGAAAAAATGACAAAAAATAATATAGGGTAGTCTAACTGTAATAGACAAAGAGTGATAATTAAACAGCTAAAGAAAGGCAAATGAAATGTACATGGAATGACTCGATAAAATCGACGTAAAGAGATATTAGCGAAGCCGCTGAACCATTAAAAGAAGTATTTTAGGGCTGTTTTTTACGTTTTACTGTACTTTTTGTCACGTGATATTTTAGTAAGTTTTAGTTTCAGAAACTACCGAGTTTTAAACACAATTTTGAACAGAAAATTTGTCGCACTTAAAAATTAAGGAAAAGGAAGGAAAAAAAATTAAATTAACAAAGAATTATAATCAGGAATGCGATATCGTTAGGATTTTAGGATCACGTGCACAAATTAAGAAATGAGCCTATGAAGACACAAGAAATAACCACGAAGAACTAATTACAAATTGGATGAATATTAAACTAATGAAAGAAAGAGAAAAATACAGGCAATGTATAATTTCTATAGGAAAGTAGTGAATACTATTCTTGCAATAATTTGATTTGAGTTGGAGAGTCCGTACCACACAACGCACAACTCATACGATGGATATACACGTACTATAAAAGAAATAAATCTATAATTCAATAAATAAACACATATCTTAACCGTATCATTTTCGAACGCATATCAGGAAGTTACATGTGCAGCAAGAGACTACAGCGAATCGTTGCCAAGACAATCGATTTGCATTTACAGCAATTCATTGCCCTACTGAAATGTGAAACCCAACCAGGGCAAAATCGCATTTTGTGGTTATTATGCCAATTATCCTTTCAGATTTGTTTACGTATTTACATTATCATTATATGTAATAAAGCAACTCTTTAAAATGTCGAAAAAAAGGAAGCGAAGAAAGGCCACAGAATGAAATTCTTACGAATTCAATAATAGCTACGAAAATGCAAACTTTTGGTACTCTTCAGGAAAAATACCACACTCATTTATTTACACAAAACAGTCTCCGACAATTATTCGAAATACACAATATGCCAACATTACGAGAATTGATTACAAATCTCATTGGCTGATATGTAGACCAGCTTTCAGCAGTGAGCATTATATGTTTATGTGCATCTAGAGGAGATAGTCCTAACTATTTTACTGTGTTATCAATCGGTAATCCTTCGCATATATTCGGTTAGTATTTTCATCTCTGAGTTCTTCTACGTACCTGGTGCTTGTACTTGTATTAGAAAGCAAGAGGTTATAGTTTTAGTTGCCAGAGTTACATATTATTATTTGCTGACTAACAAACGGAAAACCGATTAAAAAAAAATTTTTTTTTAATGGTCGGATAATAAAAAGAGTACCTTTTAAGTTTGAGGACTACAGGTGCTAGAGGTATTCCGAGGGAATAACATTTCGATTTTTTAAAATTTATTTTTAAAATAAAACTTCATTGGTTTCTGGTACTTATTATTATTATTATTATTAATCTTAGGTAACACCTCCCACGAGTCTAAGGACTCATCGCTAGAGGGCACGCCATTCCACACAACCCACGATTGTACTTAATCCTTCATGTACGGGTAGAAACAACGTCACTGTACACTATGTCACAATCCATCAACTATACAGAACAATATCTCCCGCCTCTAATATAATACATTTTGTCTGTAAATTACGTGTGTTCTCATGACCAATTTGTCTGTATGCTGGATGAAAAACCCGATTTTGCCTGAGAATAAAAACCCTTCTTCCTCTAGTTTTGAAATATTCTTCTCGTTTCGAAAACAAATTTATGCCTTAGCATTTCTGTTGGAACGGTCGGCCATGATACAACTTGCAAATTATTTCAAGTATGAAATATGTGCTTATGTGCGGAACTGATTTATCTTACGATTTCTCAATGTGATCGTATGAGGAGAAAAAAATGTTGCACGTATGAAAAGTAGTTCTCAATTTTAAGGATGTTTTTCCTCCTCTCGTCTGTTTAAGTTTTGTAATCAGGGATTTTTGTAACTATCTAGTTTGTGTAATGAGAGTATTACGACGACAACAACAACAAACACACAGAAAACGGAGAGGGATCGGATGTCTATAAAGACATCTACTTTTTTTTTTTTTTTCATCTATTCGAGATGGTATGAATTTAATCAGACATCCATTCCATCCTGAATCTTTAGTGTTTATACTGCAGACATGCAACTAATTAGAGCACATGCAAGTTACGGCAAAAGTACATTTCAATCTATTTACGGCAAAAGTACATTTCATGTCTATTACGACAGTCAGTCGTAATAGACATAAATCACGACTGATATATTATTATACACTAAATAATTAATTACTTTGTTTTTGTTGCGAGAAATATTTTAGCCTGTTCAACATTGCCAGGAGTGTCCGATAACAAGTGGTGTTAATATTTAAATTGATAAAAAGCAATAAATTCCATTTATTATTATTTTTAAATGAAATAATTTCGTGTAATAGTTCAATATCGATCTTGTTTATGTAATGCTAACAGCGTGTTGACGAATAGGAAGGCCTTAAAATATATACGTATTATTACATATTTGACATCTACTGCATTCAGAAGTTTCTTTGCTTTTCAGTAAATGAAAAAATAAATAAATAAATAAAACATTAAAAAATGGAGTTGCATAAGAATGAACTAGAAACGATTTTAAACCGTGTTGAAAGGCTTATGTGTTCGTCGCACATGTTGATTGGATTTTAACGGAGGTACGTAGATATCTATACCGTTAAAATCCAATCAACATAGAAACGAATTTAATTCAGATCATTTAAAAATACTCATAACTATCGCAACTTTCACGTATTAGAATACGAGATTAGAATTTCGTATTCCTCGGTATACAAGAAATTTTTCCTTGTGTATCAAGAATAACCAGTAACAGTTCACCAATGATCAGATGTGTCTGATGACCAAATTAATAAAAATTTTGATTACTCAAAAGCGTTCATTAAAGTTTCCAATTTTTGAAGACTGCTTTAATAATAAAATAATAGAAAAAACAAGAAAAAAATCATAATCATCAGAATGGCAAAAACAACCAAAATAAATAACAAATAAATTGTAATAATAATACAGATAGTAGATGGCGTTGGTGTAGAACTGTAGATAATGGAGACGGAGAGTTGTAGAGTAAGCGTCCTCCCTCGATGAGTGTTTGGACTCCTTGGAGGTGTCACGAAATAATAAAATAATAATAATACAGGTAATTCAGTTAGGGAGGTACGCTCCATTTTATGACGTCATCATAATCCTGATTAGTTTACCATTTTAACCACTGAATGATTGGTTAACGATACCAGCGAATCGTTTGTTTTTATTTTTCTTCTTATGTAATTTTTATTCCATGCATTCATTGTTCATGATGAGTGTTGTTACTATTTCTAGGTCCGTGAAAATAGTAAGAATCTTTGTCATTCTTCGTAAGCATAAAGAAGAAATTATACAGGTTATCCACGTGTCATTGAAAACCGGAAACATGTCTTTCTCTCTTATCTCTTGAGCCTCTATATATGACTTCGTATGTTTTGCAATTATAAACGATATAATTATGAAATGCAGAGAGAATTAAATCTTTCAACGAACAACACATAATAAGACCCCGCAGAATGGGAGAAAAAATTACAAGTAAATAGAAGGAAGCACTTTGGAAATTCACTTAGAATAATTAAAATAATTCTTATGATTATTTTTAATTTTGTTGCCTAACAGAATTAAGCTTTGAAGTCTTAAGATTATAAACTAGCTGTACAGATTAGAGATTAGAGTGAAGATAGATAAACACATACACTACATTGTAAAAATTATACGTACATCCTTTAATAACAAATATTACTAGTGAGATATGTAGCATAACAAGGTATAAAGGCAAAGGACACGTTAAAATGATGACTGTAAAGACAATTTTGGAAATTGAACATGCTTTAGGGTTAACAGGAATTATCATTGGCTGCCGTGTGACTAGAATGTTTGTTGCTGCTGCTTGGAATTATAACTGAATGACTTATAACTAAGGCTATGAGGCCAGTGTATTTGCTCTGTTAATTGAGTGTATTCTTTTGGCTGGTTTGCCTGTTTTGTTGGATGAAAAATCCAAGTTTTCAGAAGAAAACCTTTTCGCCTTCATACGAAACCAATATTCTGGTTGAAAAGATCTTATAAAGGTTTATTGCGTCTTAGATAGGAGTCGAATCCAAGCTTTTACAGTCATAAAGGCATTGTCTATACTGACTAAAATAGAATATTTCTGAGATCAACTTCATTAAAAGATGAAAGCTTATTGGTGAAAAGATACAAGAAACAGTCGGGAAGCCCATACACTGACGAAAAGGAGTAGAAAATGTTGAAAATAGATCAGTCTATTATCCTATTCAGGAGAAGGTACTCCAGCTATAGAAGTTTTGTCAGGATATTAATTGAACTCCATAGTTTCGATTTCCATGAAAGAATTGCTGTTTACAGCCACCTATCGCCTCAAACAATGAGAGGGTGCGGCATGCGAGGTACAGATTCACGTTAATTATAGCAGTCACGAATAGGAACCTGGATTAGGAAATAGGGAAGCAAGATCTGTGCTGAAGATTGCCTGTGTGGGAGTTGAATCAGAGATAGAATCTCTGAGATTGAATCAAGATCAAGAGATTCTATCAGAGATTAGAAACTTGATCTTGAAGGGAAATGGGAAACTGGATTTCTTATTACACCAGAGCTATTACATCTTCCTTAACAGTGTAATAGCTCTGGACTTCAGTCTGATTTTTATATATATACACACACATATATATATATGTATATTTTTTTTACAGAGATTAAGAGTATTTGCTACGCTTCTACGCTTTTCCTTGGGTAAATAACATATGCTTATGTTACATTTTAGTGAACGAGACAATTTCAAAGAATTCTATGAGTGATCAATCAAAAGGTGCATTTCAGCCGTTATCAGAATGTAGAGAAGCTTTCTACATGAAAGTAATTGCTTGCTGTAATAAGTTGTAACAAGTAGCAATGTATCTTGGGTACAGTATAAATGCGGTTTGTAAATGTGACTTGATAACATACACCACTATATACATGCATAACATGCTATGATAACATATATGCATTTCCATTTTCTTGTTGACTGATTAAAAAGAAATGAACACATTCAGCGATAAAGCTGGTTGCTAAACAGCAATAAATAGTCAGAGTGTAGCATCAAAAGAAAATCTGGCTCTGTCGTATATGAATTTTGTCTTGAACCGTTTTGAGTGATTTTTGTTTTGAACTGTTTACCGTTTTGAGTGTGTTTAAATTCTGCAGCAAAATGTGCATTTTTTTTTTTTTTTTTCAATTGGAGCTAAGACGACACACGGATCTACTTCTATACCAGGAATGTATAATGCAAACATAAGATAATTTTTTTTTTTACTTTTGAACAAAATGAATTTTGTATACAAATATTGGAGAAGAGTTGTTTACAGACATGTTGACCTTATAAATTTATAAAAGACTATAAAGTGGACTATTGAGCTTTTCAGAATTGTTTCTGTGACGATTTGATTATTTTGAGCAAAACTCTCAAAAGTTTATGATGTGGCTAAGATACTGCGTGTCTTCATGAGCCGAAACAAGTGCAACCTGTTCTACGAGTGCAACCTGTTCTCGTAAATACATATTCATTAATTTAGACGCCACGCCTCATGGAAAATGTCTTATTACAATCTTTGAGCCGTTCATTATATTCCCTAAGAGTGTGGATTGATTGAATTATAATCAAACCCTCTAAGATTGCGCAATTGGAAGAACTATGGTATCTTGCGCCGTTCGATTGGAAAAGGGCTAAGTTCGATTCTCGTCGTGACGAGAGGAACGTTTATTTGAATTTTCATTTGCAGGTGAATTAGCCAATCTCATGCTCAGATAGCAGGACTTTTTCTTCCGGAAACTCTGGTTTTTCATCTCGCCTACAGGCAAGTCGGCCTTCAGAACACACGCAATTTACAGACAAAAAATACTGTTGGTAGTGGTGATGGGCGGTAGATGGCGTTGATGGTAGTTTGTGTAGTAGGAGAATTACGGTAAGTAGTAGGGGAGACGGTTAGATTGTGTAATGGAATGGCGTAGTGTCCTTTCGCGATGAGTCTTTAGACTTCTTGGAGGTGTCACGTAATAATAATAATATTATTATTACGTCGGTTAATTGTCAGTGTGGTCAGTTATAAAAGGCTTTGAGGGAGGTAAAACCGAACTATTATAGAATTGACGCTTATCGTATTTAGAGAAAGTGAGGATGACCTGAAAATAGTTTGCTTCTGTTTCTTGCAGGATATTTGTAAGTCTCACTGGTGATGCATCGCGTGTAATAACCTTATCCAGCGATATCAGACTCGCGAAAATGATTTTGTATGCATTTTTTTTTGCATTGATTATGTTAATTAAGAACATACATAATCAGTGCAATAGACCTACCTGTTTCATATTTTTATTACTAATTTTAAAAATTCACAGTTAAGTTCCTAGGAACAAATTGAATAAAATGTTAAATATTTTTTTTTAAGACAACAAAATGAAGCTCATTTGTCAGAATAAAATTTCAAGACAAACCGATCTTTAACAGTTTCCCCTTTCTACACATTCGTCACTTTTATTTTAAAAGGATCGTCATCCCATTTGTGACAATGAGTCCAATCGGAAATCGAAATGTCATCAAATGTTTTCACTAGAAACAAAATGAAATCATTAAATATGCGACTAGTTGAGACATTCCTGCTTTTTTTTTTTTTTTAATACTCTTGCAATAAATGGATCTTTATGAAAATATTTGTATTAGTTGGAATTAAGGTTTAGCCACCAAGGCCATAATGTATGGTTTAGTATATCATATTCTTCGTTTGATTAAATTCAAAACAGTCCTCTTGAAATACTCGTATATACCGTATAAGTACAGTGAGATATTATTCGCATATATCAACAGCGTATTGGAAATACATTATTGCTGTGCAATGTATATAATGTTCACAATATTCTAGCAGTTAATATTAACCCTATAAAATGCTTATTCTGTAATTTTATCTGTTCCTGACGTCATGATTAACACAACACGCCTACTATTGTACAACTGTGACATGTAGTTGAAAGTCAAGGAACAGTTGACGTTTGCGATTACTACAGTAACAACTACAATGTGTATTATATCTATTCTACTGGCTGTCAAAGTCATAATTATTTGCAGTCTATTTTGTCACTCTGTTATTCTCTTTTAATGGAAAATCTTTTTGATTAACAAAAGCATTTCAGGATGATATTTTGATTTGATTGATAACTGAGCTGGTCTGGTTGGCCGAGTGGTTAGGGTATCCCCTCTCTAGCCAAGAGGCTGCGGGTTCGAATTGCGGCATGGATATTTGTGATTGTCCTACTAACTTTGTGTGGCTAGGGTGTCTGCGACCTTACCACTTCTTGAAGCAGAAGGCAACCCTACAGAGGTACGGGAGTGACCATACGGCCTCTACGGACATCAAATGTGAATAAGTAATGTGTTTGAAATGGACCTCCCGCGATAAGTTGACGGACTCTATGGAGGAGCCTATGTGTGACATGTACTACTACTAATAATAATAATATTTTCTTAGTAAACAGTAAATCAGAAAAATTCCCTGAGTAAATGTTTTAAATGCTTTATTATCTTTTTAACGACTACAAATTGAATTCGTCGGAAAGTACCGTAATTATTATTATATTTTTTAAAAGTCGTTTTTGTAGTTCAAACTTAATTATAGCACAGTATTTACTCTTTAGAATTTCTGGTTATGTAGCATGCGTAACTATGAGAAACGGAATCAAGTAGAATGATCACAATGGGCGTCAAAATCCAGTGGGCGTAAACAACTCAAAAAAATGTTTTTCTACAATTTTTTCGCGTTTGCTATCCTTTAATTCAGAAGGCGGGAAAACTAAGAATTGATTTTGATTACATGATTTACAGGTGGGAGTAAGGAGATGGTAACAACAGTCCCTGGCACTACCAGCAAATTATCTAGTCATACCACTTTATGTTATAAGCAATTATGTATGCGAAGTTTAATAAAAAAAACTTCTGTTTTTTTATTAAACAATTTTATTTTTTATTAAAAAATAATCTGTGGACAGATTATTTTTTTCTTGTTTCAACAGACTTTACGTTATGATTTTATTATTATTATTTTGTTTGCTAATCATCTGCTAAAAATCACATGATTATCTTATGCCAGTTTTTTTGCATCATTTATTTACAGCGCCTTGTTGTATCTTTACAATGACGGATGTCGAATTGGGTGTTGATGTCGACTTCTGTATAAAATCTTTAAAGTTAAAAAGTTATAAAAAAAATTGAAATATCATTTCAGCTTGTTTTTAAGTGCTTTTAAAGAGGACCAGGAAAGTTTTTAAAATCTTATAGTTGATAATGATGGTCAAAGAAACTAAGACTATGAGACCTGTGTATTAAGCGTATTTTACGCATGTTCTACTTTCCAGTTTACACGTTTTACTGAATAAAAAAACCCTGCCACAATCGTATGCGACTGGTTAAGCATCAATTCCTCATAACTTTTAGTTTGTAATATCCTTCGTACTCACCAGGCTCTTACTGCTGTCACTTCCACCTCTCTCCAAAAATGAAGTCTTATCTCACAGATTAACATTTTTAATCAAGGAAAGAAAAAAAAAAGGGCCTTGGAAACTGTTTCGAAATTCTTTAATTGGGTGTGTGAATACTAAGGATAAGTATTTTGAAGTTCTGAATCACAGTTCAGTCGTTTGATACTTACGTACCTTAAACAAGTATAGTGAACTTTTAAATGAGTGCCACCATGGTGAAGTTACTTCCATATCACATCCAATAGTGATGACGCTCTTCAGTTGTATAAACATTCGTTTTTCGGTCTCGTCTCAGCACGAGAGGGGTCTTTTTAAGATTAAAACTAAATTTTAAATTAAAGGTGAATCATGAATCATTCCGGAAGTGAGGCTGTTTTAAACGCACAACAGTTTTTAACCAACATAAAGATTGTGGTGTAGTTTCCTGAAGAAGATTCACAGCCAATGTATCACGAAACTTTAATTAATTATTATGTATACAGTAAACCCTCGATTTAACGGACTAATAAGGGCTAAGGGGTGTCCGTTAAATCGCGAATTTTTTAAAATGAAAATATCTGTAACATTATACTGCAATTTTATTAATATTAGTGTAATAACACTAATATCATATGTAATAACAAAAAAATTGTTTTACACACAATTTTTAACACAATTTTTACACTTTTATATAAGTTAATGTGAAGTTAATGTTCGATATTGAGGCGCTTGGTTTAGGCAATCCTGCTTCGAAAAAACTATCAAGTTTTTTGAACTTTTGAATTCTGCTGTTTTTTTTAATAATTAACTCCCTAAAATTACGAAAATGTGTGTAATAAAACTGCCCCAGAAAGTTTTTTCCAACATAAAAAACAGGAAATTAATAACCAAAAAAACTTGTTAATTTAATTATAAGCAAATCTTGGTTAAAATCATTTTAAAATTAACAGGGTCTTAATTTTCACATGTGACATACGGACCGGAAATTATGTCCGTTAAATCGCGCGTTTACTGTATATATATAATGTGATCTATAATAAATGTAATAACGTGTTTTTGTAAGAAAGAAATATAGACAGCAACTTAAAGTGGAATGCCCAAGTTATATTTTTGGAAAACAAAATAAGATACATCAACAGAACCTACTTCTTTATAGCGCTTTTATCCCGCTTAGTGCAGCATCCGCTATAATTATGTGACTGTGGGAAACGCCAACCGGTTTGTTGCGGGGTCTGGGGAAAAAACAATTTTTATGAGTGTAGATGTGTTCACGGGGTTTGTTTGTCTGTTGTGGGGGACAAAAAACCCTAGTTTCCAGGTGAACCCCCTCCATATGAGACCGGCTAACTCACCTTTAGTCGAAAGAGACCATATAAAGAGGCCTTTGACAGGAATCGAACCCAGATTTTTCCGAACAAAGGGCTTTGTGTATACCGACTGAGCTACGGAGGCTCTAACGTCAACAGAATCTATTAGATTAAAAAAAATCTTCCCCACTTGCTGGGGTGAAGATCATTACAATAGCTTTCTGTCCCTGATAATAATCCCACCCAAAAGAATAAGAGCAATGCTCACTTCCTATCCCCGAAGAACTGCGCCATCCTTGTATCTTACCATTACAGGACTTTTACTGCTGTTTGCTATGCTTAAAAAAAAAAAAACATTAACTTTTTTCCCATATATAAAATGGATCTGCGTTATGGGAGAAAGTTGTTAGTAAACGAGAGAGAGAAAGAATCCACAAATCTTTTGAACATACATCCACAAACAGCTATGATAAATTATCAGAGGATATAAAATCACTGCACTTTACTATATATTAAAAGAAAAGATTTAGGATTTATATCATGAAATTCAATGACATTGAATTATATTTCAAACACACACGAAAAGCTTTATTATTATTATTATTATTATTATTATTATTATTATTATTATTATTATTATTATTATTATTATTATTATTATTATTATTATTATTATTTTGTGTTTGAAAATAAAATAAAAAGAAGTTTTTAAAAATATTTATCTTAACAAATGAAACAATAATTATGTATCTAAAATTATACAGAATCCAATGTATAAATTGTGTAGAATATAATTATGCATATAACAATTTATGTGATTTCATTATCATATCTATGGACATGTAAATAATGTCAGTTACACTGTGTAACCTGTCCTCAACACGTATATATATATTTATATATTTAATCAGTATGGCATTCGTCCATGGTTACACATATGTAATTTATATTTATTCTTATAAATTTTACTTAGTAAATTGTATCATCCTATACTATAAATTTTGTCTTATTTGAATCATCCTGTATTTAAATTTTGTCTTATTTTATATCACTATATATTGCAATTTTGTCTTAATGTTAACAAGGTATATCTATCCATCTGCACTATGTGTTAACGTTAATAAATCCAAATTCAATTCAAAAAATAAAAATAAATAAAAAAAGAAAGAAAGAACACTCTCCCCCCCCCCACACACACACATGCGCGCGCGCACGCACACACATATATACATACCATCTGCTGGTTAAGCGACAAGCTTTTGCTTCTACACAGGTAAGAGAAAGCAGGCAGGTAAATCACGTAAAATTTTTAAAACAAGATATCGAAGGACTAAGGAGAATAAACATGAAGTGAGAAATATACGAAATTTATTTCATATACTGAATGCGGAAATGCATGGTTTTGCGAGAAGGTATAATAATAAGACAGTGAGCAATTTTCCTAATTTTCTTCTTCAGAGATGTTTCAAAACGACACATGCCCTTTGCTTTTATAAAAGGAGCAGGGTTCGAGGAAGCAAAAGAGAAAAATCAGCCGGTGAAAACACACACACAAGTTATACACATGATATATTTGATTGTGTCGTTGCATGCTAATCCTAAACAATCAAATCATTTTAAAGAGACTGGCCTGAAGTAACGTTGTTTTGATGTAGAAAGAATTTGTAGTCAGAAGTGTTATTATTATTTAAAAATTATTATTATTCTGTCACGCTTTCTTAGAAAACGTTCAGTATAATAGAATTTGAGCATAAAAATAATTAAAAAGAAAACAATAAACAGAACCCATATAAACACAACAAAGTATAGTAAACTTAATAATTGTATCTAGTTGTTTTTCAATAACGTTATTATTATTATTATTATTACTACTACTACTACTACATGACACCTCCATGGAATCCAAAAAGTCTAATTTTCAGACCTTGCTTTTTTAAATTAAATTTTATATATTCCATAAAAGTCTTGCTTGAAAAGATTATTTTCGTATAAATTATCCTAGCTGTAATATTGGCTATACCACATCTTTGTTGATTTTCATCAACAAAAAAATTATCAGTGTTGAAAGGGGAGGAGTCTTTTACTGCATTCAAACACGTGTCCTTTGGATGGAAGACCTAGCTTTCGAGCTCTGTTCATAAAGGGACTTATAAAGACATTTGAATTTATGCAAGCTATCCTATGTTATGCAGAGGTAGTAGGTTTTCCTTTTTCTTTTGTTTTACCTTTTTTTTTTATTTATGAAAAGTTGGATTTTTTTAAATTGACATTTTTCAGAAATTTGGAGTTTTCTACCCATTTGACTGCCCAGAGAACACAATCTATGGATATACACAGGACTAGATTGAGGCCTAAGCTAGACAAGCTACAGCTTAGGGGCCACACATATTACAAGGAGCTTCTACCTCAGATTAGATAACCTAAAATTTACTCAGTAGAGAGGGGCCTCTTTAAAGTTATAACTTAGGGACCACAACAACCTTAAATTATGTCCTGGACAAACATAATCCATTGCTTTTTTCTCCAACACGAATACTAAATAGTGCAAGAGTATATTAGAATGGAAATGATCTCTTTTTAACGTTTCGTCCATCCTTGTTTACTGAACAGATAGTATCTCCGCTCTCCAAACTACTGATTCTATCTGTCTATCCAACCACACTCACATGAATTTTCGGAAATGCAGCCATGATGAAAGTGCAGTTCAGCTGCCTACACTTTCCCTACTTGCCACATTACGAAGCACCTGTTATCTCCTCTTTGCTATATCAAAGCCATTTCTTATTATTCTTCACAGATTTGCATCATCAACAAATTATGGGATTTTTTTTTCTTTCAAATTCCTATTTACATGCAGTAGCCTCCATGTGGAATTCTTTCAAATTGTAAAATCCAGAAATATCATCAACGTACACATATATACATTTCTCTAGTCCTAATAAAATGCCAATTTCTTGGTTATAAAATGTCAAAGGTTTACTGGAAACAAATCTTTCACTTAATGAACCATGCTTCTCCCACCAATGAATTCCATACCTGAATGTCTCTTCCCAATTTTTGGTCATCTACATGACCGTTATCAAAACATCATACATTCAAGGTGAGCTATAATTCGATGTCTGTTAAAACTTATGTTAAATAGTTCAAAGATGATATCAGTGATTTCCAATCACTTTTGTAGGATTATGTCATCTTTGTATAACTTCTACGATGCCTGATTGGCAGAATAAATTTCTTAAAGGTTTAATTTCACTCGCTAACTACAGGAACTTTTTTTTATTAGGCCTCTTTTTCAATAAATAGAGATTTTGGTATTATCAGTATTTTACTCCAATTTCCTAACTGTAGGTGAAATATTGAATTTCACTCCAGATCCTTTTGTTTCCAGTATTTTTAACGTATCTTTGGGATAGTTATGATATTTTCTCCAAAAAGAAATTCGAGAACATAGAACGGATACATACAAGTTAGGATTACAAATAATCTCTCTCTCTCTCTCTCTGTCTTTCCTATCATGCCGGGGGAATGTATTCAACGCCCGCGATGGAGATAGGGTGGTGACCTATTGCTTACTGAGTTCAAAACGTTTGAATACGGATTAAAATCCATTTGGCTAATTCATTTGATGAATGAAAGGTGTTAGAGGGTTTTTACACGCATTCGTTTAACACATGCCGATCTTCTGACAGCATTATTAGTGCAGTATATTTAATACCAACTATTTTCTCATCCTTTTATTATTGCTACTGTTGTCAGATAGCGTATCATTTTCACCAATTTATTATAAATTTTCACCAGTTTCCAATCAATCATTCTGTAATTCCAGAATATCTTTTGCTGCACCCATTCAATTTATTATTCCATAATGATTTTGCACTTTACTGATGACACAATATAATAACTTTCTCGAGTACCTTTTAATGGTATCCTCTTTGATTTTGGGATTCTTTCATTCAACTTTTTGATGCATAATGTGATTTTGGTTTGCCTTCCATATTTTCACCTACTATCAACCTTGGCTTTTTACCTTTTATCACCTTTCTTCTTGTATCCTTTTCATATAACATTCTTCTTTTATGCAATGCATACTTAAATGATGCCATTCATCAATTAAATCGCAAGTAATTTTTCCCTCGAAACTCTGGGAATGCATTCCGATTACTGTTTTCAAACATCTTCCTTTGAATTAGTCCCAAGTACTAAAGTATTGACTTCGTTCACTTCCAATTTCTCGTACCATGATATTCCAAGTTTGAACTGGCTATGCTCTCCTGGTCTGAAGTTCTAAACACCCCCTCTTCCCCCCCACCCCCCACACATACATATCCCTTCCTATTCAAGTCCCACATACCTAGATGCCACATCTGTATCACTGGATATACTGTTCCAAGCGAAGAAAGAATGACCACTTCATTTATTATTATTACGTGACACCTCAAAGGAGTCCAAGGACTTATCCAGGTAGGGCATTCTATTTCTACATTTCCCCGTCTCCACCACTTAATTCACCAACTATACAGAACACCACTACCATCATATACTGGCCACTACCATTACTACCACGAGTATTTTTTGTCTGTAAATTGATGTGTTCTCATTTATGATTACATTATTTGATTTTTTCGCTCGATTCAGTTTTCAAACACTGTTGATTTCTCAAATCCCCTCTTTAACAAAAAAATGTCATCCGAAATTTAATAGAAGTAACAGAAAGATAGTTTTTTTTAATTAGTACTAGTATTAGTATTAATACATGTTTTTTTTAAAGTTCGTCATAATATTATCTGATTGGTTAATTTCTTGCCTCTAAAAGTCCTAGACTTTCGCGTGATACATGTTATCCAAAACTACAAACTCTTTAAATGTTGTTGGGAGAGGGGAGGGGAGAAGGACAATTAGGACCAAATAAAGTAGGATATAGTCATAAATAAAATTGTCCCGAACTGAAGAATAACATCTGAAGCCATATTTTGATGTGCACTTTATGATTTATAGGGTCAAAATGAAACTATCATAATCTGAACTTTGGTCTTTGTATGCTGAGAATTTAGCAAGTACAAAGAAAATACTCTGGAGGAAATCAAAAGCTGGATTGGCCGAAAACTATCGGTAGTCTACTGCTTGTCACCTGAGGTGGTCATTGAAAAAAAATTCAAATAGCCATAGCATAATGATTATGTCACATCACAATTACCTTTGATTAAAAGCAGATCCTTAAAAGCCCTCTTCTTTAATGAAAGCTAGACGGAGAAATTAATTTTGCTCTATCAAACTTCGGAAGAATTTTATTCCAAAAAGTAAATGATAAATATAGGAAACACAAATAACCGTCCGCAATGAATTTGTCTTGATATTGCACTTCTTAAAAGACATCTCAAAAGTCCATATAATTGCCATTTATTAGTGCTTTGATTAAGAAAAGTCTCCTAATTTCGAATTACAAGTCTCCTACTTTTTAAGTTATGTCTTGACAAATAGGTAAGCACTTAGATTCGTTTTCTCTCCATTGGTTTTCATGCACATAATGACAACGTTCTGTCTCAACAGATTTTAATGACATTTGGTATTTGAGATCATTACAGAAAGTGTTTAGTAGTAATTTATTTTTATTTAAATCGGACTGTTTGTAGAAGAAAATATCTTGTAAAAGATAAAGTAAAATTTAGAAATATTGTTTATTTTATGAAATTTTGCATGAAATTTTCTATTTAAGATATTATTATTATTATTATTATTATTATTATTATTATTATTATTATTATTCGTGACACCTCCAAGGAGTCCGAAGACTCATCGCGGGAGGACACCCACTATACAACTGTCTCCACCACTACACCGAGCCTCTTCTACCAATCATCTACATCAACGCCATCTACCGACCATCTACTAAGATTTGTCAGGTGATTTCAGTTTTGGTTTTAGATGTCTCACCTTTCATAGCAAAGCTGGGCAAATGATCAGAAACGACACAAAGTTATGTTACGAATGACATTAAGTCAGTGTTTCTCAACGCGGGGCGTACGTCCCACAGGGGAGCAATTTGAATATTTTGGGGAACAATTAGAAAATGTACATGTACACATTTATATATATTTATATTATACTTTTTCAGAACTTGGTTGACTATTATGCTAGAGTGGGGCCATCAAAATCTTTGAGACGTTGAGGTGGGGTGGGGCATGATCCAAAAAAGGTTGAGAAACACTGCATTAAGTAAACTCAATAGTACATAAAATAATATGAAGAGTCGTCTAGGTTTGGTTGCTGTAATAACGAATTGTGTAGGACAAGAGAAAACGCCTTTTTGTACAGACTTAAATTATTTCCATATTTTGTTTATTGTTATTGTAGTATTCTGATTCATAAGTATTGAGTATTTGATCCAATTTTGCATATATTGCACCTTTATGTGCATGGTTTTCATGCACATAGTGACACCGTTCTGTCTGAACAGATTTTAATCTGTTCATTAGTTATTTACTGGTTTCTTTTTCGACCCATAGTTTAAATATGAATTTTCTTCTGGTTTTAAACAATTGATTTCCACTAGCGCATTAAGTGGAAAAATAAAAAGCTGAGATGTAAATCACGGATGCCCCTTTTCTTTCTTCTCTTGATCGCTGGGATAATTTTATAATCATAACTATGATCAACCATGACCATTTTGCAATTGTTTTATCATTTTATCAATGCCATTCTCATGTTGTCCATAATAAGTGCAAGGACTTTTTTCATTTCTTTTTTCAATGTGCTTATTCAGTCATTAATGTGAATAGGCGCCCTGATTAATCTCTGTCAATGACACTTATTTGACCATTGTGGAAAAAGGTGCGCTGCTATATTTTCCAAAATTTATGCAATGGTTGCCTCTTCAGTCTATAAAAATCGGACTACTGCTTGCTATCTCCTTTGGTGCACTATAGGCAATAGAAACGGTCATGTTTCTGTGGCTAAATAATAAGGACTAAGGATGCACACTTACGTTCGAATTCTGTACTGCGACCAATAAAAAAACTAAATGCTTTCTGACTAACTCTTGTATCATCATCTGTGAAGTTTTTTTTTTATGAATCTTTGTGGATTCATAAAAATAAAAATCCTTTTCTATACTGATTAGTGGAGTAAGGTTGAAAATGTCGAAAATGAGTTATTGTAATGTACAGATCATACCAGATCATACTGAAATCATGTGATGCTCTTTCAGTTGTATGTGCGTGAATTCGGAAGGATTTGAAAAACGTCACTATGTGTAGGCAAGAAATTTTATTTCAAAACAATATCATGGTACATACAGCTTCTTAACATATTTTAGAATTCTCAGGAATTTTTTATATTTCAAAAAATCGCTGTATGTGAACAAAATTCAGTTATTGATTTTCCTGTGATAGTAAATATGGTGGTATAGATATTATGTCATGTAAGTATTAAATGTTAGAAATAATGAGATTAATTTATCCGGAAGTTTTTTTTTTTTTAACAAAGTATATATATATATATATATATATATATATATATATATAACAAAGTATATATATATATATATATATATATATATATATATATATATGCGCTTAGCAACCATATGCCTGGGAAAGAAGTGTCCTGGGTTCAATTCCCGTTGTTGACGTGAGGAGCTTAGGATCTTTCTCAGACATAGCCAAGTTAGCCGGTCTTGGGTGTGAAATGCAGGTTTTTTTTCCCCAAGTATACCTGGGGTTTTTCATCCCATAAGCAGGCAAACTGGCCTTGAGAATTCAACGCTTCTACAGACATAGGATACACCAGTAGGCATAGCGGTTAAATGAAAAGCCCTCATCACCACAAGGAAGAAGCTATATATATCTACTTCTTCCTTTTCCCCTCTTTTACCTTGAGGTGATGAGGGATTTTCATTTAACCGCAACCGTACACAAAGATAAGGTGGTTAGCCCTATGCCTACTGGTGTATCCTATGTCTGTAGAAGCGTTGAGTTCTCAAGGCCAGCTTGCCTGCTTGTGGGATGAAAACCACAGATATATTTGGGAAAAAAAACCTGCATTTCACACCCAAGACAGGCTAACTTGGCTGTATATATATATATATATATATATATATATATATATTTTTTTTTTTTACGATTATATTTTAGGATTAGATACCAAGCCAAGAGATGGCAGCACTTGTTTGCCAGCTTCTTCATCGGTGGCCGCTATAATTAGTGATAGACATGGGCCAGCTATCTCTGATTGGCTACTGGTGGAGATTGAACTGCCCACTCTGTCTCCAAAAGCTAGATAGGGTATAAAGGCCTCGCCTACTCCCTATAAGGAAATAAAAGGCTTTAGCAGATTTATTTATTTTATTTATTAATTTTTTTAAAAAATGATATTTATGAATTGAAAAGCAGGATATTATGCTTTATAACCTTTTGTAATAAGAAAGAAGAGGTACAAAACTCCCCTCCTCCTAAAAATTTATATTATTTAAAACTGACTACTTTATCTAATTCATATAGCATTTGAAGACACCAAAGTAAACCATACAAGAGGTTTGTATACTTTCTATACTCCATTTTAAATATGAATAATAAATCTTTTGAAAGTAGTGAAATAGTGACATAAATAACTTTCAAAAGATTTATTATTCATATTTAAAATCGAGTATAGAAAGTATACAAACCTCTTGTATGGTTTACTTCGGTGTCTTCAAATGTTATATGAATTAGATAAAGTAGTCAGTTTTAAATAATATAAATTATTTAAATTTATATTATTTAATAAAACCAAATGCCCATTGGGCCTATCACATAAAAATTCTCTTCCCTGTGGGAAGAGAATTTTTATGTGATAGGCCCAATTTTTATGTGATGAATCCCCTCACTATGTTTCATGTTATGACAGTTATACCACTGCTAATAAGAATCGAATCCACAGATTCTGTAGGTTATGAATTCGATTCTCATTATAGCGTGATATGTTTTTGAAAGTCTTTAAGTAGCAAATGAGTTTAATTATTTTCATTGCTTAGTGTGCAAAGAATAAAAAAAAAAGAATGTATTCGATCTACAGATTATATATATAGCAGGCATTCCACTCCTTTGCTGCATCCTCAAAGGCGAGTATATATGCTTATAGATCTGTGTTCACAGAATTGGTTAGCCTGCTTTGAGGGATGAAAAACCCGAATTTCTAGTAGGAAACCCCTTCACCGTTCTATGAAATAGATTAATTCACCATTTGATTCAAACACCGGATAAAGGTTCCTCACGTCATAGAGGGGATTCGAATTCCCGGTCTTTGTAACCAAAGGATCCGTCTATACATTGAGCTATGTAGATTCGAAGCTTAGCTACTGTAGATGTCCATTATCACTTTCACATTTCAAGACGCAAAGATATTTTATCATGGAGTTTGATTGCCATGTAGAATTACAGCGATCAAACTAATCTTTGATGCATATATAAACTAACGGTAATCCTTGGGATGTTTTCTTCTGGTAACATCGTTGTAAACAATATGAACCGTTAACACCACTCATAGATAAAAAAATAAGTTATATATTTTGCTGAAACTTTCGAAACAAGGTAGACTTCGTGCTCTTTTCGTAAGAGATCAACCAAAAAGAAAGAATTTGCAGTGTAAGATATCCTAAGCTTTCAGCTTGTAATTGATAAGAATCAGATCTCTCTACAAGATCGTTCATCTCTGAACTGAAGGTTAAAAATCTGTTCCAACTCACAGTAATATGGCAGTGCACTTTCAGGTACATAGGAATAGTTGTGTTCACCCACAGTGTATGTCTCAAGTGGTTTAGGAATTGGTAACATATCATTATCGGATACTAGTCTCATACCTGCTAGCAATTCAAGTATTTATTTATTACAATGGCTCCATTTTACATTGGCTGAACTGAGGCATGCTTTTCAGAATTCATAATCTTCCAATCTACAGTGTTTTGACACATAATTACTCGGTTCTAGTTGAATAAAATAAAATTAAATGAACTTCTAACGAATTTTTATTCTTCAATAGGAATAAACAGAGCTCTTTTAGCCTTATATATCTCTTGTTTCGAAATACGTGAATACAATGTTTCCACCTTTAGTCATCGATGAGAATTGAGTCTATGAACTCTGTGGAGCAGTCCCATTTGCTTTAAAAATTATATTATTTGCAAACGCAAGACATGTCAAAATCACTTTGTATCATTTAGATTATATGTTACAGAGACGGTCATCGGTCATCGCGCGCTGAACACACCGGTTCTCGTCCGATCACCGAAGTTAAACAGCGTTGAGCTCTGTTAGTACTTGGGAGGGTAACCACTTGGGAATACCGTGTACTGTTGGCAGCTTTTGAGCCTGTGTAGCTCAGTGGATGTGGCGTTTGCATACCACCGCACTTGGCCGCACGAAGGAAGGCTTGGTTTCGAGTCTAGTCGGCGACTAGAGGAAATTTTTCTAAGCCCTTTTTCGACCGGTTCTCGAGTTAGTCGATCTCTGACACGGGCAAGCAGGTTTTTCTTTCCGGAAACTCGGGTTTTTCGTCCTGTAAACTCAAGAAAATCGACCGTAGAACCCACATTATTTCAGACATTAAAAAAAAATATATATATATTGTGTTAGGGTTAGAGACCACGAGATGGCGGCACATTTGAGCCGTCTCTCTTCACTGCGTACCGCTTAATTAGTGATAGCCTTGGGCCATCTGTCTCTGATTGGGTACCAGTGGAGATTGAACTGCCCACTCAGTCTCCAAAAGTTAGATAGGGCTAAATGGCCTCGCCTACTCCCGTATACGGGAATAAAAAGGCGTTAGCTGATTTTTTTTTTGTTACAAAGAAAGGCAATAACTTCTGTATGCATAATTCAAAAGCTGCTAGAACCACCTCACTGTATACTAATCATATTGCGAAAGGCCACCTCTTTGTGATTGTTTCGAATCATTTCTATACTTATTTACAGAAAACGATGCCTATAAATAAAAGTTAGCATAACTCAATTGTCCTGTAACGTGATAGGCTGAATGAGATACTTGCTGTCTGGAAAGTTGGAAATGTAACTGACTCCAGGCCTATTGTTTACAAGATCAATCTTCCTTTGAAATTACACGATTTGTTAATGCTTCTTGTTATATTCGATTTTTTTTTTTTTGCACCTTTAAGACCCATAACTAGCTAAGTATTCTTGGTTTCCATATTCTGAATTTAATAGAATAAATGAACTACGCGTGTTCTTCTGGCGATTTGTCTGTTTGCAGGATGAAAAAGTCGAGTTTCTTGGAGAGAGAAAGTCTGTTATTTCCGTGGGGAACCAAATAACTCTCCTTCAGTTGAAAAGTTTATAAAAGATGTTTTTCATTCCAGATAGGATTCAAACTCTAACACAGATCTTTCATACTAACGAGCATCGTCATTACCGACTGAGTTACGGAGGCTGTATTTATGGATTCACTTTAAAAATAAACGAAAAAAGTATCGCACCTACGAGCAATATTGTTTATAATTTTATAGAACGGTTTGTTAGTAGTTGAATAGTGATTCAAACATCTTCTTAGCTGCCCCTTCCTTTCTGGAGAATCATTCTTTTTGCTAATGTCGAGTTTGACCATATTATCTTAGTTGTTTGATTTATAATTTACTTTAAACATTCTAAAAGTAAAGATCAGAAACAGACGATATATCTGTATTTATTTCCAGATATTTTTTTTGAACCACCTTTTCACAAAAATACAATAAAATGTTTCCGTGAAAAGGTGGCGTTGAAAGCACCTCGTCAAATCTCGAAGTGCGTTGTGGGATTGAATGGCAGTCGTCCGCCATTATGGACGTAGAAAAATTTGGTGTGTTTGGTGAAGTTGTAAGTGTTTTATATTTTCCATTGGGAGGCTAGGGAAGCAGAACTACAATGGCGCAAATTTAGATTATCTAAAATACGTGAAATAACCACTAAAGCCCGTATTAACGGGCGAAAAGACTCAGTATTTTAATTTTCTTAATTTTGCCTCGTGTTCTGGTCTCCACTTTGGTTTGGTGGCCACCGGGCAAGATGAGTAAGTTGTCGTTTAGGGCTAGGGCGCTGGACGCCTCTAAACCTATGCCAGTTTACCGATCTGAGGAGATTCCCGATCTTCCAGATTTTGCTGCCATTAATCGGGCAGTGCCACAGATGCCGACTGGAATGGAAAAAGAGGAAGAATGTGTAAGTAAACTATACAAAGAATATATACTGAGTTCTGATTGGCTGGCGATTCCTAGTGGCGGGTACTTGAATCGTGGGCTTTAACAGCACCTCTTTGTTTATATTTGGATACCGTTGTCATAAATGAAACTGGGAATATACGAACCAAGACCATTAAGGACATTTCAAATATTTGCATGTTAAAGTGTCATTTTAAGTTAAACTTATAATTGTTTTATCCATCTCTCAGGCCACATGCGCAATACTGTGATTGCCATTTTTGTGTTGCATTAAGTTATTAAATATATCGATGCCAACATATTCAAAGAAATTTTTAAAGGGAATTTCATTTAGTGATGTAATTTAAATAACCATATAAATTATATAAATGATTAATACAATAAAATCGTGGCCCTTCAGTTGCAGAACGCATACGTTTTCACCTGTCACATCAGATCACCTCAAATGTAAACAAACCTACACATGGCAAACACATCATTCTACAAAGCGGAATAACACGTATTTTTTCCTTCTATATTAGTTTATTATTCTTACTTTGCATCGTAGACATGATTTAAATCTGTATTGTTAACAGTGAATTAAAATTACAAAGAATATTTTCATATAGATTAGTTGTGATAATATAAATTTTTAACTTGAATGTAGTCATCCCCCCCCCCCCCCAATGAAATTCAGGATTTGACTTGTCAGTTTTATTATTATACTTTTTGTTTTCTTCACATATGAATATGGATGATGGATATTACTTGTGAAGCCTAAAGATAGAAAACAATGAAGACTGCTAGTTTAGATGAATTAAAATTTATATAAAATTTTAATATATATATATATATATATATATATATATAAAATTTTAAATTTATATACCACCATTAAAATTCCTTCATCATTCAGCTTATTGTGGAATTTATATATATATATATATATATATATATATATATATACACACACACACACATAAACACATACATGCATATATATACACAGTGTGTGTGTGTGTGTGCCGTGGTATATATTATGTTGTATATTTTTAATCCTTTATAATAGCTGACTATTCAGAATAATCATTTTTAACAATTTTGGTAAATGGTTTAAAAAGTTTAATAACAAAAACAAAACGTTTAACAGAATTTTATATTATAAACAGAGCATCAATGCAATACATTCAGAAGTACAATTCAATTGCTTGTAGAATTTTCCTTTTTTTAATACACTAGTTTTTGAAGTAAAGGTTACATATATAGAGTTTCACTTAAACTTTAGAATTCCATTTGAAGGATGAGAATAGAAAATAATCTCATTCATGAAAAATAATTTGACTGTTTATTTATTTATTTATCACTATTTGCTATTTTCATCCTTATATTGAAAGATGAATATAAATATAAGAAAATTGCATCACACAAAAAGCAATCAGCAAATCAAATGATTTTTATGTTATTAAACTGGAAAGTAAGGTGATAATTTTTATATTATTTGTACTGTAGTTAGGAAACATTTTCTAATATATTACATAGTGCTGGGTATGAGAACATTTTTTAAATAATTCTCTCTGTATATAATTCACAATGATTCTTTTCTTAATAATAGTAATGATGTCTTGAATTTTTATTTTAGCTTTTATGAAGTCAATAGTGTTTGTAATTGCTTTTCATATACATTTTTATCATGTGAATACAGTGTATGCTTCTGACATTAACTGTATCTTATTAAAATGTGAGGTGAAGAGCATTGTGATTTGTTCAGAGATCTTATATTTTTTCAGATTTCTTATATATATTTATTATATGACATTCTTCTCTCCCCACCTGTAATTATACTATTATGCCTCTGCTTACTGGATCAGTGATTAATTCTATCAGCTGAGCCAAATAAAATTTATAAATCCCCATTGCATATTCATAAAGACCCACTCACACACACATACAAGCAAATTTTTTTGATAATTATTTCCAGTAAGTATTATTTCATTTCTTTCCTTGTTTTCTAATATATTACATAGTGCTGGGTATGAGAACATTTTTTAAATAGTTCTCTCTGTATATAATTCACAATGATCCTTTTTTGACCTGGGTTTGAATTCTGTCTAGGATGCAGATAACATTTAGGAGTGCTTTTCAGTTTAAGTTGAGTTAAAAATGGTCTTATATGGACAAGGTGACAGGGTTTTTCATACTGCATAACAGACACTTTATTTTTTAATGTTGTTTATATGGTTAATGTGACATTGAGATGAAAAGCCTTGCTAAGAATTTTATATCATTAAGTGATAATTTATTTCTTGCATTTTTTAATATCTTCTTTTTCCATTTGATAATGCAGATTCTCAGTTGGATATTAGTTGGACTTATTGCTTTAAAGTTGAAGGCTTTGTTTTCAGAAAAATAATGAATGCCCCTTATTTTTGATTATATAGAATATGTGCGAATTTAAAAATTTATATAGATTTTGAATATAATTCTGACATCATAGTTATGATACATTTATTATTCCCACACATGAACGGCAGAGGCCTATAACAAATAGTACACTGCTCTAGGATTGAAATCAGATCTTCCTAAAAGCATGAGTGATGTGGATTTTGCAGATCATATTTGTCAATAAATATTTATCTGACAATCTCAGTTCTTTATACTGTGTACAGCTGCTTGCGTTTTTTTTACAAATTGCAACAATTAAACACTGTTAATTGAGAATTTATATTAAAGAAATAGCCTCTTGCTCATATTTTTCTTAAAGCTTGTTAGAAAAAAAGAAAGAAAGAAAATTAGAAGACGGAATACTGACATTTTAAAAATATTACATTATTTACACATAAACCATTTCAAATATCTGCCAACTTGCAAAATCCCATGAAGGACTAAGTATTGGTCCTGCTTTTAATCATGATGCCAGAGAACTCAACCAAGAAACTCGCATGATAACTCTTGCTGATGCTAACACATTAGCAAAAGCTAAACTAATTCCACTGAAATCAGTGATACAACATCAAATTCCCAAAGTCAATGCTGACAGAAAGACCTCCACCATGATAGCAAGACTATGAACAGGACACAGATCATACGAGAACATATAGAAACTGCAACAACTGCCCCAATACTGAACTGACACCCACTCACATCTTTACCTGTCCAGCAATTACAGCATCCTTGCAAGAAATAGATCCTAATCCTGAACAAGAGCTCTATACAAACAAAATAATCGACATAACCAAAGCAGTTCAAGGAGCACATGGAAACATCTAAGAGTCAGGACAAGATAACAACAACAACTTATATAACACATGGAATTTGTGTATCATTCATTGGCATGAAGCACGATTTTTGTCAGATGAAAGCAGTTCACTTTTTCTGAATGCCAATTATACTATATCACACTTTCACTTATTATAGCTGTTTCTTCATGTTTTATTATTATTATTATTATGTGACACTGTCAAGGAGTCCAAGGACTCACTGTGGGAGGGCACTCCACTCTATGTGTAAATTGAATGTGTTCAAGGCTGATTTGTGTAGATGTGAGATGAAAAACCCAAGTTTCTTGGAGAAAAAATATGAGGCTGGCTGGCTAACTTATCTTCAATAGAAAAAAGCCTATATAAAAATTCCTCTTGTCATGACAAGAATCAAACTTTGGTCTTTTCCACTCAAAGGGGATGCAGTATTCTATCATTCTTCCAGTTGTGATGGTGAGGTTGTTAATTGCATTAATTTTCAAGTGCAGAATGCAAATCATCATACCTCCTCTGCTGATTCATCACTCTCTCTGTCTCTCTCTCTCTCTCTCTTTATATTTAGAGAACTAGGATGAAACAATCATGTGATTTTTAACTATTTTTTTTGATAACAACAACAACTTATATAACACATGGAATTTGTGTATCATTCATTGGCATGAAGCAGGATTTTTGAATCTTTTATAATTTTGGTAGTATTTATGGACACAGTTTGTAGATGACTTGTTCTTGCTTAAAGGAAATAAATACATAATGGTATCAGAAAATAAATATACAAATTTTGTATGATATAAAAAATATTTATTGCCATTAAAGATGATTCTATAATATTTACAATTAGTGGCTAACACAAAGTACACAAATGCAGTGATATGGGCCAAACGGTTAGTATTTTCTCTAATTAGTAGCTTGTTTGAATCTCACTATATGTATGGATGTTTGTAGAAGTCTTGAGGTGATAGATGATTTTCATTGGCTGGCATGAGACTTATCACTTATTAGAGGCCTGAAGTGGCTTCAGTATATTTGGTATCTAGAGAGGGCTTCAGGATTATTAACTCCCCACCTGTGTCACTAATGTATTTTACATTTATAACCTTTTGCAGGTTGGATTCACCTTAACAAAACAAAAAAAAAACTGAATTTTAAAAAAAATTCTGTCCCTTTTTCAGATATTAAAAAAAACCCACAATCTGAAATCAGCTGAGAGTTGGAGATTTAAAAATGATTATGCTACCAGCAAGAGGTGCGCTATATGCTGTTATCACTATGGTTTTATGAAACTGATCCTGACCTTTGCCCACAGGTAATTGTGGGAGTGCGACCCCCCCCTCTTACTATCAGTGTAGTGTAGGAATTGTAACTTTATGTTCCTCAACGAAAATACCATATTTAACATGTTCAAACCAGGCTGGGTTTTGTGCATGTTGCACGTCAGGCGTAAACTCACTTGACTGTATATCATGTCCCTATCACGTTGGGTAGGCATGTTTTTACAAACTAGCCAATATGTGTGACATTAGAGTTTCAATTTTTTTTTTTTTTTTTTTGTTAAATTTTCATGTAAAACTAGTTCCTGTGGAACTGGCTTAGGAGGTGATAGATGAACTCTTGAACTATTTTCTTGAAATAGTCAAGGGCTATTTAGTTTTCAAAATTAGGGTGTTTGATGTGGGATTTAGTGTCATCATACCTCATCTCCACTCTCACTCACCAATGGGGATGAGGTATCAACACTGTCACAAGTTGGTGAGAGTGATCATGAGGCTTCTTTGGAAGGTACTGAAACAGGAAAAGATTGCTGTCAATAAGGTATATATTGATCCAATACACAAGAGGTCGAAGGACACCTATAAGCACATCAGTGCCATGTGTGGGGATACAGGTGAGGATCCAGATAGAAGTTTATTGATGTTTTCTTTGAAGAGTTGCAAACTCTTGAAAGTAAATGTCAAAGTTGTGGTTGATTGAGAATAAATACTTTTTGCAGAAGACTGTTCCAGAGTGCAGAGATAGATGGAATAAAAGAGTAAGAGGAGAAACAGGTTTAATGTGTTTGCAGTTGCACTGTAAAGGATGCTGGACCGCTGCTGCTCTTGTAATAAGAGGTGCAGTAGAAATTCATGGAATGATGGCTGCCAGTTCACTGGAGCACTGACTGTTGAAGTCATTGTAGAACAGACAGTGCCAAAATATTACATTATTTGTGAGATAGAGGTTGAAGTGAATCTTTAAAGAGTGGGATCATCTATTAGCTGAATAGCTCTCCTCTGGATAGCATCAAGAATTTTTAGTGAACTTTTAGGAGCAGTATTCTAAGGATTTGGCAGATTTGGAATTTATATAAAGCTGTAAAATGACATTTTGAACGAAAGAGGATACCTAGTTTTTTGGATATATAGGAAGCTATTGATGTGATGTGTTCATGCCAGGGGAGATTACAGGTAAGTCCAAGCAGAGAGATCTGATCTTGTCTGGTGATTTGTGTATTACTGAGGGTAAAGATAGGTGAGCTGATGTTTCTTTTGAAAAAGAGAGCAACAACTGCATTTTGGTGGCATTGAAGATGACCATATTTTTCTTGCCCCATTGAATGACAGTGCATAGTTCATTGTTTAAGGCATTGGCTGTAGATGATTTAACACTTCAGTTGTCTGTGCACTGCATGGTTTGTCAAATGAGTAGGATGAATGGAGAGTATATTCTGCAAAGCTATGTGTAGGATTAGTGGTGATTGAGAGGCCATTTATGTACAGGAAAAAGAGTAGGTGACAGGCCAGAGCCCTGGGGTACTCCTCTATTGTTGTTGATGCTCAAAGAGAGGGAGCCATCACCATTACATGCAGTGAACGACCAGAGAAGAAGCTGGAAAACCAATAACATAGGATGGCAGATAAATGGCAATTTGTTTAGCTGCCCTTGATGCCAGACATGGCCAAAAAGCTCTGGAAATGGGCAACAGTGATAGCATAAGTTTCTCCATACCTTTCCATAGCACATCTAGTGGTGAGTGATATAAACTAAGAGGATGGCTATGGATCTTGAATGGCAGAATCCATATTGGTGGTTACTGATTATTTGATGAGTCTCTAGGTGGTGGTGAAGTTGGCTATTGATGACTTTCTCCATTTTTTGTAAAGGACTGAAGTGATGACAATTGGTCAGAGTTTGACATTAAACTTCTGTCTCCTTCCATGCATTGCGGTAAATACCAGCTATGTATAATGGATTATAGAAATGATACAAGACAGGTGCTAGCTCTGGAGCACGATGTTGAGAAACATATGGAGAGATGTCATCAGGATCAGAAGACTTTATGACATCCAAGTTATTTAATCATTTTCTGATATCTTTTTGTCAACAAACTACAGGAGGCATAGACTACAGCAGTGCTCAAATACAGCGGAAGAGTTTGAGGAAAGGAAAATAGTGATGCTAGGAGTTTAGCCTTATTCTTGAGTGAAGTAACAGTGGTACCACTAGGATGAGAAAGAGAGAGAGAGAAAGCGAGGTAGAAGTGCAGGAGAGTAAAACTTGCATTCAATAGCCTTAACAAGCGATCAGAAGACATGTCTTCTTTGGACAGGGGACAAGTTTTTTGCTGTTGGTCTTTATGCAATCAGATTTAGATCTGCTGATGACTATTTTGCATTTCTTGTGCTTCAGTATAAGCAGAATATGAAGCTGGAGTTCTTGATGTTAGCCACCTCTGGTAAGCTGAGTTTTTTTTTTTTTCATGTCTGCTTTTGACACTTTCAGTTGAACCAAGACTTGAAAAGCAGATGAGGATTTTGGATTGAATTGAGGATGAAGAACTTCATGTCAGTGAGGATAATTTCTGTGACTTGTTCAGAGCAGGTGTTGGATCAAATGAGCAGAAGCAATAGTCAGATCAAAGGAAAGAGGAGTAGAAACTTTAGCACCTTTGTAGTGCCAGAGGATGCAGGGTTGGAGTAGTTTGAGGAATGGCATTCTACAAGAGGAGATTTACACAAGATTGTGGTCTGAGTTGCCGAGAGAAGAGGTGACCTCTGCAGCGTATTTGGAAGGAGAACTGGTTAAAAAGAGATCTAGAATGGGGGGGGGGGAGACAGAAAAGGGTTGTCAGAAATTTGTGTAGGTAGATGAACAGTTTGCATTAGGTCATTACTCATGGCAAAGATTTCAACCCCCCATCCAGTTTGGTTGCCTAGGAAGATGACCTCACTATTTGGGTGGCTGGATTTCAGATGGTTGATTTTCATGGAAAGGAATGTGAAGAGGTTTGATGGTTTGAAGAGGTCAGAGTTTGGAGAATGGGTAAATGCAGCAGATGAATATTACTAAAAGCGACAAGGAAAGCCAGAGGAGGTCAAAAGAAGGGGATTCTAAATTACTACTCTCTGGCATGCATTGTTCAATCTCATAAAGGCACAGATGCTATCCTTGTTGCAAAAGAAATTGTGAAGTGTGTAATTTGAACATTGGAGGTGGACAATAGTGGATGTAGATGTTATTTTCACTCAAGAGTAAGAGGTCTTGTTTGGATGACTGTAAGTGATGGTGAATGTCATATCTGTAGATGTTCATGCCATGGATGTTAGTAAAGTGGATGTGAGGTAAGTTTTTATTGGAGAGATTCTGGCATGGTTTGTATGTTGTGACTTTAGTTGAGATCAGTTTATGAAGGAGATTCCTTTTTGTCACTGTCATTGTTTGTAAAATTGGACATTAGTTCATTAGTGGTTAGGATAGAGTGGGGATGTGCAGCGAGAGGAGTAGTCTCTTGGATATGACATCCATACAGAGAATAACCAGTCTCCTTACCATAACAGCCTTGTTATTGCCTCCTCATACCATCACTCCCTCTCTAGGCATGACCTGGCAGGGTTGTGTGGCAGCAAGATTATGCGCTATTTGATCAGGAAGTCTGTTGACTAGTTACTGACAGGTTTGGGCCTGTGAATTACCCATCGGCTGGTCTGCAGCACCAACCCTTCAAATGGAGGAGGTTGTAGATCTCTGAGTATGTTGCATAACATTGAGGGGTATCACACTCACACTACTTGGAGAAGAGTGGGGGTGGGGAAACAGTGTGGAATGAATATATGTGGACTTACAAGTTTGAGATTATGAACAGCTCCAAAGTCAGCTAACATCAGTAACAGGTTGATGAGCTATGAGGAAAAGAGACTGATAGAAAATAAATCGGAAATGATTCAGAAACATCTGATACACGTAGCATACAAACATACCAAGAGTTATGTGAATAAATATAGGATGAGTGAAATGGATGAATGAAATCAGATAAGGAGTATTGGAAACGAAAATGTTATGGAGGAAGTATGAGACAGTTTGTAGTGATCAGATGTATTAGTAATATAAAGTGCAGGCCAGAAAGGCGACAAGCATGGTAAATATATATATATGTGTACAGTCATCCCTCGACTTATGTCCGGCTGGACTTAAGTCGATATGTTAAATCAACAGAGTTATAGGGGTTAGGGACTTAACCGTAATAAGTATACTGTCATTTTAATTTTTAAACCTTATTATATTATAAAAATGCACTGTGTGTTACTGCCACTATAAAACAGGAGAATAATCACCCAAATCTTCCTCCACAATCACATCTTCATTACCTTCCCTGTGTGAACGATCAGGCTGTGGCTCTTCTGGTGTAACCTTTGTTTTTTTTTGATGAAAATGTCCAATGTTACTGATTTATTCCTCTTCTTCTTTTCATCATAAATTTGTTCATAGCAAGCAAACACCTCATGTACTTTCGTTTCTATTATATTATTAAGTAGCATTCAACATTAGCCTCCATGTCTTCAGCTATTTTGAGAACATCGCTAACTGCAAAGAACATTTCTGCAAGATGCTTCACTTTAGATTGTTTAACTACCTCTTCCTGTTTCTGCTTTCCTTCTTCTTTTCTCGTTTTTTCTCTTCTGCAACAGTTGTTCCTCCACTTTGACTAATTCTTTGTCGGTCACCTCTTCAGGGGAACTTTCTATGAGTTGAATTATGTCATCATTATTCACCTCGAGATTCAGATTGTTTGCTAGGCCCACTATTACAAACTTCCAAAATCATACACAAACCATTTTAAGCCACTCATATATCACTTCGTCCCAAGCCACAGCAATATTTTTAATAGTATGATAAATGTTGAATGTTTTTCAGAATTGCATGAAAGTCTGGTCATTTCCTTCAGTAGCAGAAATGGCTTGTGAAAAAGTTCTCCATAGATAATAAGCCTTAAACATTGCAAGAACTCCCTGAACCATTGGTTGGATCAATGAAGTAGTGTTTGGAGGGAGAAACATGACCTTGAACTTGGTGAAGATCACCCCTATAAGACATGACCTGGAGCATTATCTAGAATTAATAAAATTTTAAATTCTACATTTTCTTTCACACAGAAGCTTTTTATTTCACTCGCATAACAGTCAATTAAGGCATCCTCAAACAAATTTTGAGTCATCCACGACTTCTTATTGCTCCGATAATGAACTAGGAGTATGCTTGCTAATGTTTTTGAAGATTCATGGATTCTCACTGTGCCATATCAAATGGTTTCAGTTTATATCCAGTCCCATTACCCGTAACAGAATTGTAATACGGACATTAAGAACTTTGAAACTAAGTATAGATTTTAGCTTTTTGCGGATGAATTAAATTTTGTCTGCTTAGACATTTTTTTCCAAAACAAGGACTTCTCATCCATATTAAATATTTGCATGGCAAATAATTTTCCTTTGTAATAATTTTATCCAATTTTTCCACAAACTCCTTGGGCCTTCTCAGCACTTGCAGGTTCCCATACATTTTCACATTATGCAGTGCAAAACGCTGCTTGAATCTCATGAACCAACTGGAAGAAACCTTGAATTCGTAGTCATAATCGGATTCTGCTTTCTGCTTCAACATGTTGAAGAGAGACTAAGTACCTTAGCGGTTATGGTCACAGGGATATGAGCTTTTTGTTCAGGTCCTCTATCCATGATGCAAGTAATTTTTCCATATCACCGATAGGACCTTGTTGTTGCTTCGTCACTATTGCTGATTTAATGGAAGCAGATCTTTTCACAGCCTCTAAGATTTTATCCTTATTTTTCAAAATGGTTGTTACTGTAGAATGAGACCATCCGAGGGTAAGCCCATCAATGTGTGATCACATTGATAGGCTTAGCAGCATCATGTTGCTTTATAACTTGCAACTTTGTTTCATGATCAATTGCTTGTCTCTTTTTTTGTGATTCTTCACTAGGCTTTTTGACTAGGCTTGTAGGGACTATGTTGCACAAAGCATCGCGAAATATTTAATGATAAATACAGAAATAAACCATTTCTCAAACACAAAATCAACAGAGGAACTGTTGAAAACACGTGTCTACTGCCGAGGGAGGTTGCTGCTGAAAGCGCTGTTGCTACTGTGCGTGCTTTACCTTATGCTCACTTGCGTCTTGTTCGAAAGTATAGCTGAAAATGTTATTTATTCCCTTATGGGATCACGGATGTATCTTCGAAAGGTCGTAACTCGAATGGACGTAAGTTGAGGGATGACTATATATATATACACGAGGGCTGTTCAATAAGTAATAAGACTAATTTTACTGTCGTGAAACCACTCATCACAATATTAATTTCTGTGGAATAAAGAAATGTTGCTGTCATATTAACAAAAGAGGTTGATAGATGGTGTATACGGGCTGATGTGCCAGAGTATCATGCGACTAAACGCAAGCTTGTTTCAGCGCGCCTACGAGCCACAACCAGTCGTCGAAATGGAAGCGTCCTTGGAACAGTGTTATGCGATTAAATTTTGTGTGCGTTTGCAAAAATCGACATCGGACACTTTTAACATGATATGTGAAGCTTTCCACGATGAAGCAATGTCGAGGGCAAGTGTTTTTCGCTGGCATAAAACTTTTAAGGAAGGAAGGCAAAATGTGGAAGATCTTGAACGTGAGGGAAGACCTTCAACATCCATCACAGAGACAATGATCAACACAGCAGTGATTATCATCAAGGAGGATGACAGAATTACAGTACGCCAGCTGTATGTTGTCCTGAATATTTCTGTGGGAAGTGTTCACTCAATCATGGCTGAACATTTGGGACTGAAACGTGTTTGCGCCCGATGGATTCCCAAACTCTTGACACCGGAGCAAATGCAGCATCGAGTGGATGTGTGCACAGAATGGAAAGAAAGACTGGAACAAGAAGGCGACAACTACTTAAAACGCATCATTATAGCAGATGAAGCTAGGTTGTATCACTAGGACCCTACAATGAAACAACAAAGCAGTGAATGGAAGCATCCATCTTTGCCCCCCCCCCCAAGAAAGCAAAAACTGTAAAATCGGCTGGTAAAGTTATGACCATAATGTTTTTTGACTACGAAGGCATTGTTTACCAACACGCTGTAGAACCCTGGGATACTGTAAACGGCTCATACTATGTGGATGTTTTACAGACAATGGTACATCACGTCAAAAGGAAGCGTCCATTGCTGAAAAATGGCTTCTTATTGCACCACGATAATGCAAGGCCACATATTGTTGGTGGTGTAGTGGACGTTTTGCAGAAGAACAACATAGATATCCTACCACACTCTCCATACAGTCCTGATCTTGCACCGTGCAATTTCTGGCTGTTTCCTCAGTTCAAGAAACCACTAAGAGGCCGCCATTTCGAAAGCAACAAAGCATGTGTAAAAGCTGCGGAGGCGGTTTTGAAAGAACTCTCAAAAAACGGACTTTCACATGTGTTTAAGAAGTGACGCAACGTTGTGACAAATGCATCGCGTCTCACGGTAGTTACTTCAAAAATGACCATGTAAATGATGACGATTCAAGATAATCTGTTTTCTGTATAAATATAGTCTTATAACTTATTGAACAGCCTCCGTATATATCAGGGTGTCCCAAAATTCACGCAAGAAGTAATTTTGATAGAAAACACAGGTTTTTAATTAAAAATTGTAATTTCTTATTGATTCATAAAGTATACAGTATAGGGTTATGCATGGAATAGCATATCGGGTAAATGGCCTCCACGGCTTTGCTGGCACATACGCACTCTTTTGTCGAAATTTTCCATGACCGTTTTGCATAAATGTGGCTGAATTTCGTTGATAGAGTGCTCAATTTCCTCCTTCAATGCGTGGGTGGTCGTGGGCTTGTTGGCATAAACCTTAGACTTCAAAATACCCCAAAGAAAAAAGTCCAAACGGCGTTAAGTCATATGATCTGGGCGGCCAATTCTGATCGTCAAAACGGGAAATTAAACGACCAGGAAATGACTCATGTAGTAATTGAATTGTTTCTCGGGCTGTATGGCATATGGCACCGTCTTGTTGAAACCACATGTCGTCCACATCCATATCTTGCAATTTAGGCACAAAAAACTGGATTATAATGTCGCGATAGCGAGCACCATTAACTGTTATTGCCTTACCAGCCACATTTTCGAAGAAGAATGCCTCCAGGCCAAAATCCGCATGAAACAGTGACACATTGTGGATGCATTTGTTTCTCAACAATCACTCATGGATTTTCTGAATCCCAAATGTGACAATTTTGTTGATTAACGAAGCCATCAAGATGAAAATGAGCCTCATCACTGAAGATGATTTTGTTCGAAAAATAAGCATCCACTTGTTGTTCCATAATCCATTCAACGAACTCTCTTCGCTGTGTGTGTGGTCAGTAGGCTTCAGTTCTTGAATCAATTGAACTTTGTAAGCATAAAGATGCAAATCTTTCGTGAGAATACGCTGTAGAGAGCTTCTCAAAATGCCCATTTCAAGACCACGGTGCCGAATTGATGTTCCTGGACTCTCAGCAACACTGTCACGAACTGCTTCGATGTTTTCTGTTGAACGACTTGTTTGAAGGACGGCCAGAGTGTATAAGATCACTAATTGATCCAGTTTCCTTGACTTTTTTTAATTAATCTTTTCACAGTTGATGAAGTTAAATCACTATTCCGACCATATTTTGTACGAAAATTGCGAACTGTAGCTGCCAGACCTTCATTATTTTTAAAATATTGCTCAACAATGAAAATGTGTTGTTTTTTCGTGTAGCGCTCCATTTTTAATAACCCTGAACTGTCAGCTGTCACGCTGTCTTTTTTTTTTCTTGTTGGCCACACTTTACCGCACAAATGGGGCTAAATTTAAATCTTGTGTGAATTTTGTAACACCCTTTATATATATAAGAACAGATTGGAAGGGAAATCGAGGCAATTCTTTCACTATGTGGCATGCAAGAGGAAGTATAATATGGAACGGTGACACTTGTCGATAGTTATGGTAATAAAGTGACCATAGCAAGGGATGTAATGGGAATGTTTATTGAGCACATTATCAGTGCATATTGTTCTTATAAATGGTGCTATGCAACATGCAGGAGGTGGGGGGGGGGCAAAAATTAGAGGTGAAAGAATTGATCATTAATGATAACTGTTGCTATGGTAAGATGATTATAAGGTAGTTGGAATGGATGACATCACCATGTATTTTTAAGGAATGTGCAAAAGAGTTAGCTATGCCCTTCACATAGTGATTTAATGAGTCTTCCATTGGGAAAGGTTCCTGAGAAGTGAAAAGAAGGCAAATTAGTACCACTCCACAAGCATGGTTCAAGGACAGAAGTTTCCAGTTCAAGTTTCCGTATATTTGCAGTTGTGGTCTCGACATTGGAGACACTGATTAGAGAATAGAATACAGGATTGAGTTGATGTACATAGGATTTTCTATGATGGTCAGCATGAGTTGGTCTTATTTTAGCAATCCTTGCATTTTATGATAAAGTGATGAATGTGTTGGACAAGAGAGAGAGATCATATACAGTGATATTCCTGGACTTTGCAGAAGCATAGATTATCACGACATGTTTATGTATAAGCTGAGAATATGGAATTGGATAACATATCGGTTAAGTGAATGAAGATTGGCTCTGTGAACGATACTAGCAAGTTGTGTAGATGGAGTAGTGTCCCAGAAGACAAGTTCTCTTCCTGGACCCTGCTGTTTAATGATATTTCACATAAATCAACTAGAGAACTTGGAACTGTTTGCTGATGATGAAAACTTATGGGGAGGGGATTATAAGGAGTATTACTGATATTAATTCCATTCAAGAAGATTTGAATAGACCTTTAGCTTGGACAAATGAGTGAGATTTCAGTTTTAATATTAATAAATGCAAGGTGTAGCAATCTGGAATGCAGAGATATAAGGCTAATGTACTGTATTGGTGAAACTGTGCCTCAGGAAGTGGATGAGATTCAGGATGTTGAGGAATGGTTGACAATGGGCCAAAGCTCTGAGGACATATGGCACATGTTGCAAAGACTTCATGTTATATTGCTGCTATAATAAGAAGTACATTGACAAGTAGGGATAAGGTGGTGGTGTCACTGCATAAGGTATTGATCAGACCACATTCTGACTGTTGTCAAAACACTAGAGAGGATTAAAAGATGAAATGACAAAACTAATATCAGAACTCTGGAATGTTGGTTATGCAGATAACGATGTGGATAGGAGGAAAAGAGATGTATGATAGAAGAATTTTTTTTACATAAAGAGTGGTGCATGAGTTGAACTCATTGCTGGGATGCATTGTGAATACAGGGAGTGTAAATGATTTCAGGGTTCAATATGATAGACATGTTGCTAGTTAAGTGGTCTTCTCATGATTAGTCTGCTGACTCCACGGAGGTTACTTATAATGAAATATTATGCATTACATAAAATGAGCTGGTTTCTTTAAACGATGATGTATATTATCAGTGTTTAGTGATTTAATTTTAGGATTACATCATCCTACATTATCAGCAAAAATAACAAAAGAAAACAAAGCAGGCATTACAATCAGGTTTTTCCTCCACTTAACTCCAACAATATCAGAGCGTGACTACATATAATTAAGAACTGTTGTGATTACTTATATTTTCTACAACTGAATATTGTTAAATAAAATGGTGCTTTGAGAAAGCGGGAATCAGGATGTGAACTCCATAGAAAGAAAAATTTGCTTGTGTTCTGATTGTCAATCACTTCATTGAGTGTGCGATGATTTTATCTACATATGGTGAATGCACAGGTGATAGATAGAGCCTCTGTTCTTATCTACTTTACAGTGACTGAAAATGCAATTCAATATTGCTTTAATACATTGACACAGTTGGTTAGATTTACAAGAGAAAATTCTGTATTCTGTGACATTGGCATATCAATAGGTTTCAAAATGCAGATTTTGCATAATGCTTCATGATTTCTTATTTTTGTCCCTTTTACCTCGGGTAATTTCCAAAAAATAAAAAGAGATTAAAGGATTAGTAAGTATTTTCTTGTAAATAAAACTCCATAAACTGAAAGTTGTTCTTTCTTTCTTGGGGTAAAAGAATAGAAGGATCTTTGAAATTTCTTAGAATAAATGTCTCTCATAACTTAAGTTATTTTGAAGTAGATTGTTAGGACATTGTACTGTATGCTACAATACTTTTCACATTAAATATATTAATATTCCTAGTGAATAATACTATACACACCAATTTCCTCTAGAGGGAATTGATGCAGTATAGTAGTATTATTCACTAGAAATATTAATTTTAGTAAACAAACAAAACAAATATAAATAAAAATTTTTGTTCTGTGGGTGCCATGACTGTAAATGAGTTCCAAGCAAAGTATGATTGATACTGTGCGAATGCTGAATAGTTCGTGACATGATGTTTAGGGCCTCCCTCGATGAGTCTAAGGACTCCTTGGAGTTGTCCATAATGCTAATAATAATAATAATAATAAAAGAAATAAATAAATATACATGATAGGTACAACTATCATTTACGCAGATAGGAAGCACATAATTTGTCATATCCCACCTCATGGACAAGCACATGATACAGTTTGTCTGGTGCCTACTGTGAAATGCTGTTATTAATAATTTTACACAGATTGATGTTACCATAGCAGTGCCACAGATGCAATTAGGCCAGGATTGTCTGCATCTCTTGAGGTCATCTTGCTATGAATATTAGATCTATATTGTATAGAAAAACATCTGAACAGGGTATTTGTCCATTTGATTTTTGGTAGGAGAGGTATGGTTTGAATCTGCTCTCTGATTGATTACCATTAGTGTAATGTAGTTAGGTCCTTTATTAACTGACTAATCCTAGGTGTCATGAAAAGTTTGGGAACTGCTGAGTTGTTTAGGTCTCACATGACTGCATTTTTTCTGTACATGATATGGGTTCAAATCATGCTTAAGGCATAGTTGTTTATAAAAGCCTATTCTGAATAAACTTGCATATCTCCTTGAGTTTTTAATGACTTGTCTATAAGAGATATACTGGCTTTAATTGCTTTGTTGCTAACAGGTTGTGAATATGAATCTCACTATGGTATTTCAAATGGAGTGCCAGTAAAACAGACATAGTGCCAAAACATTGCATCTATGAGATAGAGGTTGAAGTGAATCGGTAAAAGATATCATTTCTGAGCTGAATTGCACTCCTGTGGATAGTGTCAAGAATTTTTAGTGAAGTTTTAAGTTCACCACCTCAAACATACAAGTAGTATTCTAAGGATGGGCAGATTTGGAATTTGTATAGAGTTAAGAGTTGGATGGGTGTAAAATGGCATCTTGAATGAAAGAGAATGTCTAGTTTTTTGGATGTTGTGGAAGCTATTGATGTGTGTTCATACCAGGAGAGAATGGAGTTAAGTATAGTCCAAGCAGAGAGATCTGTTCTTGTCTAATGATTTGGGTATTACTTGAGGGTAAGGGTAGGTGAGCTGATGTCTTTTTTGTGGGAAAAAGAGAAAAAAAATCCCCTGCATTTTGGTGGCACATAAGGGGACTAGATTTTCCTCATTCTATTGTAGAATAGTATGTAGCTCAGTGTTTAATGCATTAGCTGTAGATGATCTTGACACGTATGTCTGTCAAGATCATCTACAGGATGGTAGGATGGAGAGTACTATTCTCTTCAAAGCTGCGGATTGGATTACTAGTGGTTGAGAGAAGATCATTTATGTACAGGAGAAAGAGTAGGCAATAGGCCAGCGCCCTGGGGTATGCCTGTATTGTTGGTGATGCTTGAAGAGACGGAGTCATTCGCCATGACATGCAGTAAAACAACCAGGAGGGTAGCGTGTAGACCAAAGGTCTACCAATATTTAATCCTATAGTGTGGAAACAAATAACCTACTTCCTTTAAAACAGGCATTACAGACATTTGTCTATAAGTAGGTGTATCACATTATTATTGCCAGAAGTAAAAAAAAAACTCTTTGCAGGTAGGTAGCGCATACCAAAATGCTACATCTGTCCTATGCTTTTCATTTCTTCAATGATCAAATCATTAAAGAAATGAGCAGTCACACGCCTTTCTCTCAACATTCCACTCATTCATTGCCTTCTATTAAAAAAAATTAAAAAAAAATAAAATTCCCTTTCTCACTTAAGGCCTTCCAAAAATGGGCTTTATTCTTATTTTATCCTTTGAAAGATTCCAGCAGTATCCATTCCAATAAACTCCTATTTACAATTTATTTCTCAATCATATCATCCTTCTTTATTCTATTCATAAACCACATTTTTCCAGCCTAAATTTAGATTATGCTTTTCACAACCAGTATTAACTTTGTTACCTTTTGAGCCCTTCATCAGTTTCTTCATCTCTTTTTCTCTCTCTCTCTATGAAACCAAGGCAACCAAATCAGTGCAGAGTCCAGAACAGTCTAATCAATCTGGTCTTCATCCATCCACTCATATCCTAGTCCTAACTTTTTTTTATATCTATGTCATTTATACAGGGTGTCCCAAAATTCATGCAAGAAGTAATTTTGATAGAAAACACAGGTTTTTAATTAAAAATTGTAATTTCTTATTGATTCATAAAGTATACAGTATAGGGTTATGCATGGAATAGCATATCGGGTAAATGGCCTCCACGGCTTTGCTGGCACATACGCACTCTTTTGTCGAAATTTTCCATGACCATTTTGCATAAATGTGGCTGAATTTCATTGATAGAGTGCTCAATTTCCTCCTTCAATGCGTGGGTGGTCATGGGCTTGTTGGCATAAACCTTAGACTTCAAAATACCCCAAAGAAAAAAAGTCCAAACGGCGTTAAGTCACATGATCTGGGCGGCCAATTCTGATCACCAAAACGGGAAATTAAACGACCAGGAAATGACTCATGTAGTAATTGAATTGTTTCTCGGGCTGTATGGCATGTGGCACAGTCTTGTTGAAACCACATGTCGTCCACATCCATATCTTGCAATTTAGGCACAAAAAACTGGATTGTCATGTCGCGATAACGAGCACCATTAACTGTTATTGCCTTACCAGCTGCATTTTCGAAGAAGAATGGACCAATGATGCCTCCAGCCCAAAATCCGCATGAAACAGTGACATGTTGTGGATGCATTTGTTTCTCAACAATCACTCGTGGATTTTCTGAACCCGAAATGCAACAATTTTGTTGATTAACGAAGCCATCAAGATGAAAATGAGCCTCATCACTGAAGATGATTTTGTTCGAAAAATAAGCATCCACTTGTTGTTGTTCCATAATCCATTCAACGAACTCTCTTCGCTGTGTGTGGTCAGTAGGGTTCAGATCTTGAGTCAATTGAACTTTGTTAGCATAAAGATGCAAATCTTTCGTGAGAATACGCTGTAGAGAGCTTCTCGAAATGCCCAATTCAAGACCACGGTGCCGAATTGATGTTCATGGACTCTCAGCAACGCTCTCATGAACTACTTCGATGTTTTCTGTTGAACGACTTTTTTGAAGGATGGCCAGAGTGTACAAGATCACTAATTGATCCAGTTTCCTTGAATTTTTTAATTAATCTTTTCACAGTTGATGAAGTTAAATCACTATTCCGACCATATTTTGTATGAAAATTGCGAACTGTAGCTGCCAAACCTTCATTATTTTTAAAATATTGCTCAACAATGAAAATGCGTTGTTCTTTCTTGTAGCGCTCCATTTTTAATAACCCTGAACTGTCAGCTGTCACGCTGTCTTTTTTTCTCGTGGCAACACTTTACCGCACAAATGACGGTAAATTTAAATCTTGCGTGAATTTTGGGACACCCTTTAGATAACAAGTTCCCTTTACATTGGCACTGTGTTATCATCTTTCTACTCTTAATGACTCCAGCTGTGAGTCTTTCCATAAACAACAAAATGAAGACACATCTAATTTTCCAGAATATTCCTATAAAATGCATGATGAGATCTCATCCAGTCCTACCTACTTACTAATATTTAAGTGTTCAAAAATTTGTGCAAAGCAATTCAGATGTGATCTAACCAAGACTACATAACGTGACCACCACTTTTTCTGATTGTCAGAATTCTTTTTACCAAAGTGCTTCTCTTCACAGCAATAATTGAGCCTCTCTCTCTCTCTCTCTATATATATATATATATATATATATATATTAATACTACACACATAAAGTTGCAGAACAGAGTACAATTAATGCCATTCGTCAATCTACTGCTTCTTTTCTTGAACAGCTGGAAGTTGTCCACCGAGGAACACTATCTGGGGGAAGGATGTTCCATGTAGATAAACGATGAGAGGTTAATTGGGTTGGACTCCTAATTCCCTGTTGGTAATCACATTGTGTACATTCAATACCATGACAAAATGAATACCAAATAGTTTCATTATGCCTACAACCCTAGTCACTTTATTACTATTTCTGTCAACGAAGTCATTCTGTAATTATTCTCTATCATACTTCCTGCATTCAACTTATCTTCTTTACCTATACTAGTTATATATAATAATTAATGAGCCATAAACTGTGGCTCTTTATTATATTCAGAGCTGCCCTGATATCCAGTGGATAGTAGTCAGGGTTTTTCTTGTTGATGCTTTATGCTCTAAATGCTTTTTTTTTTTAATTTTCCACTGAGCTTTCATCTGATTCTTGTGTATAATTTTAGCATTAAAATCTTCCATAACAATTTTGAAATGTTTTTTTTGTATTAAATTCCTAGAATTTAATACAAAAAGCTACATCATGACAGAAGTGCAGTTTCTTTATCAGCATGACTTGGATGCATCTGAAAATGTATTTGTTTTTTAAATTTTTTTTTTTGAGATTCTCCACAACAATACTTGCTATTTAATGAGATATAAATAACACTAAATAAACTTCTAAATAACAATGTTGACTCACTATTTGACTTTGTATATTGAATTAATTCAAAGTGAACTGTGCCCTTATGATTAAAAAACAAACAGGCATTGTCTTGATCTCTGATTGCAACATTCATGATTTTTTTTTGTCCTGGTGAAGATGTTTTCCATTGCATGCTTTGGTATTTTGTTCCAGGATCATACCAAAAGTACCACATTTCTTCACCAGTAATAACTACCAAAAATGGCCAATTGTGAAGAAAGAAAAGATCAGAACGAACATCAAGCTGCAGCTACCTTTGATCCTCAGTCATATTTCACAGATCCACATGTTTTGGACTGAACTAATAGCCACACTCTCTGCATTTTCATGTGTTTTGTGGTCACCCAATTTTTTTGCCATCTCATATCTACCCATTTCTCTTTAAATCTCTTATGCCACTTGAAGACACTAGACTTTTTGACTGCCATAAATCTTCATGGTATCATTGGCATAAGCCATTTTTAATATCTAGAGCTCCACTTGCACTTTTGTCTAACCTTGCATAAAACTTTATATTAATGCAGAGTTCTAAATTCCATTCACATATTTTTTTGCAGAATGCATGCACAGTCACTTAGTTCTGCCTGAGTCACCATACACATAATAGATCAAAGTCATTCTAGGAATTTAATTGGCACACCTTGTAGTTCTTATGGTTTCACTTAATTTTAAATTTCTAATCCCCTGTCTAAGCCTTGGTTTTCTGTGAAGTGCATCATGGCTCCAAAATAAGAAGCAAGTATGTTGCAACGGGTTTCGATCAAAACATTCACTTTTTGTTTTCATATACCAAAGCACAAAACAGTTGGAAACAAAGTAGCTGGTATGAAACCATCTTGAAAATTAGCCGTATTTCACCTATGAAACTTGGTAAATTTTACTATCATCTTACTCCTATTGCTCTTACTCGAATCCTTTCTAAAGTAACAAAGAACTACATTAATGACGAACTTCTGTACTGCACGAAACTTCTCCACTAATAAATTATCACTACTGCTGATTCCATCACTGATAGATCTTCTTGCTTGTGTCATTCATCTTTAGACAAATGCAATAGAAAAGTTTGGAAAATGAAGTGGTATTTGATATATATATATATATATATAAGCATTTCATTGAGTTTAGTGCAGGGACCTATTAAGTTAGTTCCCATCTTACGGACTGATTTCTGTCTTTTTCATCTGGGTTTGTCAGCCATTCCTCTCTATCAGTACCCATCCTATAATTTTTTCCAGATTTAAATGATTCCCTTGCATCCTAGGCCATCTTGTTTACTTACTTCATTTCTGCTTTCAGCATCCCTTCTCTTGCAGTGTCTTCCTGTTCATCTTGACGCCCCTATTTTCCTGTCTGTCCTGTATTCTGTTTTCTCATTTTCCCATTCTCACTCACACACTTCATTCACAAATGCTCCTTTTTCCCTGATTGCACATTATTTGTAATAGTATCACCTTTGAGGATAAAGATTCAATAATAATGCTAGTCCACCACAAGATTTTGTTTTTTAACCTGTTTGACTGTAATTCTTATGTACAATTTTCTTTTGATGACAGTACATTGCACTGATCATTCCATTTAACACTCCATGTGAACAAAAACTTCATTGACTGTTTTCTTCTTCTCTTATGTGACAGTACCCAAATCTCTAGATGAGATGAGATTTTTCTTCTTAGGCAACTCTGATCTTCTATCTTTCATGACAAAATATCACAAATGTTCTCAGTTCAGTTCTCCCCCCCCCCCCCCCCCAAGCATTACTTTATCTCTGAACATCTATTAAACCTATATATAAATCACCAGTCTGTTCAACCTTTGAAAATTTTGAGTGGAGTGATGCTTCCCTATGAGCTCAAAGCTCCTTACTTGGTACAGAAGCAGGCATGATTAATGATCTGTTTCTCATTGACTCACTTCATGATATAACTTCAAGCTGTCTTTTGAGCTTTTCATAATCACCAGCCTTATGGTTCACATTCTTTTCTCACAGAAGTCCTCAAAATGCTGGTCACAAACCCAGGTGATCTCTTCATGGGCAACTCTCACCATTTGGACGGAGATTCGATATCCCATTTATAATAATATCCTCTCAGTTACACAGTAGCTTAGATAGTTAACCCTCAAAAACTCCAGAAATTCATGCTGCTTTGTTCCAGATGCTATCTGTTTTTATTCCAGTTTGTATTATATCACAATTAAAATTACCCATAATGATCACCCTTTATTTGTTATACTAATTTGCCCATACATTTTCTTTTTACTGCCCACCACATTGAGAGAACTATATCAACATCCAACTAAATATTTCATCCAGTCTGCCTCTACCTCACATCATACTGCCTCAAAACCACTGCCACCATTTCCCCTTGCATGGGCATAACTTCTCTGTTATCTGGCATCTTCACAAAATGCATCATACTTCTCTGTCTGTATTCTCATCAAGATGTCCTCATCCAACCATGGCTCACTTATTCTAATAACTTTTGGACAAATGCCCTTGATCAATGCAACAATTTTGTTCTTATTTCTTATGCTTCTGGCACAGTAGGTCAGTTCTCTGTTTATCACAAGTCCTGCTGTCACTACTCATATGTGACTCCTTCACACCTCCTCTTGGCCATTCCTCTCTATCAGCACCCATCCTATAATTTTTTCCAGATTTAAATGATTCCCTTGCATCCCAGGCCATCTTGTCTACTTACTTCATTTCTGCTTTCAGCATCCCTTTTCATGCAGTGTCTTCCTGTTCATCCTGACCCCTATTTTCCTATCTGTCCTGTATTCTGTTTTCTCATTCTCCCATTCTCACTCACACACTTCATTCACGAATGCTCCTTCAATTTCTTCTCTACTCTTTCCTGTTCTTTCACATTGTCTTTTACTTCCTCAGATTTTCTGTTCACTGCAGTCATTACTCTTCAGTTGAGTCTCATCGAAACTATTTAGATGCAGACTATCACTCATGTACAGTTCCATCTATCCCTCACATTCACAAACTACTCTCTTTTCTCCTTATACAGCTCTACCAACATACTATTCATAATTTTTGCTCATCATCTCAACTTATCCTGCCTGGACAACACACACTACTTTTCCTATTACACTCTTATCTTTCACTCTCCTTGGCAACCTCCTCACATTCATTCTCATATTCTCCTTGTTCCTGTTACCACTACCAGTCTTTTGCTTGCTTACTTCTCATATCCACTTCTCAATCATTCTGCTCACTCATTTTAGGATAATTAACTTCCAGATGACAGTCTGACGCAATTAAAATTTTATGACTATTTCCATTCAGAAGTTTTTTCCAGATTGTTCTGTTATTTATCAGTTATTTATTTATCTATTTATTCTTTCTTTTAAGTTTTTGTTTCCTGCAATTTTTGCTACTTTACTTTTTATTTCTTTATTATTTTCTTGTTGTTTATCTTTCACCGCGTATTTAAGTGACCTATACATTTTAAATTAGCTCAGCTTACACATTCTTGAATATTAATAACATTGCTTTTTTTAGTCGTGTGGACAGACTTATGTGTTCGAACATGTTGTTTATTATTTTAACGGTATAATAGAACACAGAAACTAAGTAAATAATTAATTTATTAACTTGATGCTGATATTTCGCTGGTATTATAACCAGCATCTTCAGAGCACAAAAACACTGTTTGTCACAATATGCGAGACTAAAACAACATGGTGTACTTAAACAAAATTGTAGCAGCAACACAAAGACTAAAGTCCTGATTTTGGCACCCTCTATCTGAAAAAAAAAAAATCATATATTACTAGAGTCCTAGAAAAGTGCTAGTTTTTTCTTAATATGACTGTCTCCCAGATCTTTGGCAAGTTAATACAGCCATATTTGTTGAGATTTGGAGTGTGTTTTAGGGCTTCTGTCGCCTCTAAGAACAATCTCTCTGATTTATACAGGTTTCTGTGTAGTACTTTTGTGTTTTTCCAGTTGATCCTGTGTGCAGGGGTATCCAGAGCATGGTCTGCTAGGCCCGACTTCCCATAATGATAATTCTGGACGTATCGTTTATGTTCGTTGATGCGGATATTCACAGTTCTTCCTGTTTGACCGTAGTAGGCTTGATTGCATGAGCAGGGTACTTGGTAGACTCCTAAATGTGATAAAGGAGGAATGCTGTCCTTGGGTGAGCGGATGAGGGTGGCTAATTTGCTACATGGTCTGAATGTAGTGCGTAGTTTATGTTTAGAAAGATCTCAAGAATTCTCAATAAACATAAACTACGCACTACATTCAGACCATGTAGCTTTTTCTAGTATCTTTATTTACTATGGTTCTAGTATCTAGTATCTTTATTTAATACCATCTGTACATTAATTAATTTTTCTGAGAGTCTTGACATCTGATATGTATAGTTCTTAATCAGCTTTAACCCTTGTTGCCTATAAATTTCTTCATTTGGTCTTCTTGCTATACCAGCTATATTTACTCTGTTATTTATGTCGGTACTTAAATTTGCCATCTTAACTGATCATTATACCTAAATAGCTAAAATGTAGAACCTCTTATATAGGTTCACACTGAAATTGTAGTGGATGAATTCTCTTTCCTTGTCTATTTTTGTTATTGTTTTTTTTTGCTTATTTTCATGCCAAATTTGGCACATCAGTTATATAATTTGGCTTTAAAGATTCTTGAAGACCTGCATTTATTTGTTTAAGGTGCTAATGTAATCTGAATAGAATAATGCACAAAACTTAATATCTGCTATTTGAATATCAGGTTTAATAGCATTATCCACAGTTTTCTCCACTGTTATTATCTATAATAACAGTGGAGAAAATTGATTTAAACCTGATGTAACATGAACCATTTTTTGTGCATTTTTCAGTTCTCTATACTATTATCATTATCATCAGACCTCCATGGAGTCAAGTGACTCGTTGTTATACACACTATTACACACACACACACACACACACACATGGTTCATCATACTGTGCCTTAAATACATTCACCGTCTCTGCATTCACAACAGTCTCACACAATACATTCCGATCACCCACAATCTCCATGCAAAAAATCTGCTCTTTACCCCCTTGAATAATTTTCGCGAAAGACCTCTTGTTTTCCCTTTATTTTTCCCCATTCTATGCAAAACATCATTTACATCAGTTTGACAACCCCTTAATAACTTATGTCTCAGTCATATCCCCCCCCCCCCTCCTCTTCCTATCCACTAGTCTCTGCAATTTGCATTTCCCTCAATCTGTCTTCATATGCAACATTCCAGAGATCAGAAACCATCTTAGTCAATCTCTCTGGACCTTTTCCAATATCTTCTCATCTTTTTGAAAACCAGGTGACCAGATCTGCACACAGTAGTCTATATGTAGCCTAATTAAAGTCTTATACAGTGGAACCATAAACATCCTTACTTTTACATCAGTGTCCTGCATCATTGCCATAATTATTATTATTATCATCATCATCATCTCGGGCAACTCCAAGGAGTCGACAGACTCATCGAGGGAGGCCCTAACATCATGTCAAGAGCAACTATTCGACATTCACACAGTATCTGTCATATCTCGCCTTGAACTCATTCACAGTCATAGCGCCCACAACAGACTCTGGCAACTTCCACTCATTCACCACTCTCCAAGTAAAAAACCTAGTTCTAACACCCCTGCTAACCACACTCTTGCCCAGCTTCCATGTATGGCCCCTAGTCCTCCCACCACCAATCCTATTCTCAAAAATATCTTCTGGATTAATCCTATAGAAACCCTTCAGTAATTTGAATGTCTCAATCATATCACCCCTCCTTCGCCTATCGTCCAATTTCTGCAACCCACAAATCCTCAACCTATTCTCATAAGGTTCATTCCACAGACCTGCTATCATCTTGGTCACTCGTCTCTGGACCCTCTCCACTTCCTCCCCATCATGAAGAAACCCTGGTGCCCATAACTGGGCACAGTAGTCTAGATGGGGTCTTATTAAGGCTCGATATAGAGGAACAATAACTTGTTTGTCTCTGCTTGTCAAAGTATTTTTCAGCAACCAAGTGATTTGATGAGCTGTTTTGGCCACTTTTGCAATGTGCCCCCCTAAACTTCAACTCCCTATCCACCAACACTCCCAAATCCCTGGCCTCATCAATCTCCTGGAGTACGGTTCCATCAATGTGTTATACTGCTGCTAATCTTTTCACTCCAAAATGCCACATTAAATTGACATCTATTTTCCCTAGTCCAGTCCTCCAAACTATCCAAATCATCCTGCAAAATTTTGACATCCTGTGCACTCACAATTGCTCTACCCAGCTTTGCATCATCAGCAAACAAGTGAACACTTTCTCTCAGATCCTTTCCTATATCGTTAATGAACAAATTGAAAAGTAGTGGTCCAAGAACAGAATCCTACGGCACACCACTAGTCACAAGCCTTTCTGCTGTCTTCACGATTCTAGCATTGTCTCCCCGAAATTTTAGGTCCTTATCCATAATCACTCCCAGATTCCTTATTTTCACTACTTCCTGCAAGAAATTGCCAGCTGTATAATCTGCATCCCATCTTTACTCCCCAAATTTTAAAACTTGATGCTTTGTAACATTGAACTGGCAACCCCAATATATAAGAAGGTTCTATTTGTACCAAACAAATTTAGTGTTCTAAACAGTTCTCCCTTCATAAGTTATATCCTCCCCCATCCCATCCCCAAGAAAGATAAAGCTTAAAAAAATGAATCTTTATTTTTTTTATATGATTTCTTGGTTATTTTTCCTAAAGTAAATGTATGGTCATGGTTTGGTTTAAATCCAGCTTGTTCTTCACCAGTTTTCCTTTTCTCAAGTATGCTTGCATAAATGCTTTATGGAACTCTCAGTAAGAAAATTCCTCTGTAATTCTCAAATTGTTTTATATCCTTTTTATAAATTGATATGCTGGCAGATATTTAGCTTTATTCCAATCATCTGATATTTGATCTTGTGACCAAGCCTTCTGGATTATGCATTGTAATTACTGTAAAACTTTTATATCAACATATTCTATAGTAAATATCTTTTGTTCTAGATGGCCTTTCTACCTCAAAAATAAGGATTGATATTCAAAACCCTCATTACATTCTTCCTTGATATTTTTAGTCATTTTTCTATTGCTTTTCTGTTTTTCTATTGTTACCTCATTTAATAATTTTTCAAAGTGATTACTCTGCAGACATCCAGAATCATCACTTTCTTTTCCTTCAAGTTCCCCTGTCTTCCATTTCTAAGTTTCCTTAGTAGCCTAGAAACATATTTTTTCACTTTCACAATATTTGTTTTCTGTATTCTCTCTTAATTCTTATGACTTTTGATTAGCTACTTTTCCATGTAGCCTTATTGCATTTTTTTCTATATTCTCTAAGATCACATATGTTGACTTACTAGCTATATTCTTTTTATGCAATTTCTTTTTTTCATAGACTGCATCTTTAACTTGCTGTGTCCACACACTTTGGAGTTTTTTTTTTTTTAAATCTTTGTAGACTGCTGCATTCCATTCTTCCCAGGCTGAAGGAATTTCTTTTCAGATTTTGCTACTCAGTCTTCAATGGTTTTTGTTTTCCAAGTCTCACTTTTTTTCCAAAATTTTTTTGTATATTTGTTTTACAGTTCTTTTGAAAGCTACCTGACTGTGATTCTTTTAACTCTAAAACATGCTCGTTATTATCCTACTGAAAACTAAAATGATGATGACAACTTTCTATTTCAGATCTTATGCTTACTCTTGTATCCTAAACTGGTGTGAAGCTATCACTGTTAACAGTAACATTATCAATAAGACTCTGCTTATTTCTTGTGTGTTCTCTCCATGTGAATTTCGGCATATCTTATGTTGGAACATAGTAATGATAAGTCCATGCCTTGAACATAAATATAGTATGCACTTAGCTTTGCATGTTCTCCAAATTTTTCCAAACATTTCTGTATGCCTTGATTAATTTCCCACTGCTGTTTAACTCTCCAGCATGAAGCAGGTTTTCCTTTTTTAATTTGTCTGCTGTCCTCTCGAATGGCTAAAAAAATTACTACTAATCAAATTACATTTTACGAAACTTTCATAGTTTCTACATTCAGCTTTGAAATGATGCTGGATTTAATATCCACTTCAATTTAATAATCATTTCAATCAGAAGATTGAAATGATTATTAAAGTAGTATTGCAGTGTCTCTAAAAGTGTATTTGCCAGCTGAAGAGCAAGATGTTAGGAGAAAGAATTAATAACTATTTTATAAAAAAAAATTATCGATTTCATGAGTGAGTTAAGTTAGGTAATCCAGAAACTTTTATCTGAGACAATTGTGGAAAGGCATAGAAAAACAGAATACATCATAATCATCGCATGTATATTTCCTTTAAGGGGTAGGCAGGATACTATGATTGCACTACATGATTAAAGTTTTCCTATTAACAGCTTTCTTTCAGATTAATCTGTTGTCAGATCAACGATATAGTCACATCTCACATATATGTCTTCAAAAACACAATTCTATCAATCCACCTGGATCTTGGTCATCCTCTGGATCTTTTCCTGACAACCAAGCATCTTTTTTTTTTTTTTTTCTCTCTCTTCCTTTCTTCTCTGTTTGGGTGGCAGTAGACCAATACCACACCTTAGATTACTGGTACTATTTACACATTCCTGAATGTAAATGATATCAAGTTCCTTTTCCAATCTTTCACAGAACTTGAATACAGATCCTTATTATATTCTCACGATTTCTCGACTATAATAGAATATGTACTGGAATTACTAAGATAATAAGCCAAAAGGCTATTTTACCAGCGAATTTGTTAATTGAAAGGGGAATGGTAAATCCCATTCTATTTTATAGCCGGGTCCGAAACTCGGATCGAAATCCATAGAGTTTCATGCCGAAAAAACCATCTGCAGGCCCAAGTGTAAATAGATGTATATATATATCTAGGAGCTATATATATACATCTCTTAGAAGCTGGGTTTTACATTATGAGAGAATATTAAAGTTAGTGATGGAGCTTGCTCCACCTTTGCTTGGAGTTGCCCTGGTGTTGTACTACCCAAGTGATCATTTACACTTGGGCCTGCCGATAGTTTTTTCGGGATGAAACTATGGATTTCGATCCGAGTTTCGGACCTGGCTATAAAATAGAATGGGATTTACCATCCCCCTTTCAATGTACAGGAATTTTTTTTAAAAAATGTCAAGTTTCGATGCTTTTAAACCCACTTCACTAACATGTATTCTCAGTTCAGTCATTAGCATTGTCCAGCTTTGATTTATTATTATTATTACATGACACCTCCATGGAGTCCAAAGCCTCATCGAGGGGGGGACACCTTCTCTACAGCTCTCCATCTCCACCACTCAATTCACCAATTACAGCGAACTGCAACTATCGTGATCATCTACACCATCTACTGCCCACCACCACTAGTATTTTCATAGACAATCGCAAACATCAATGTCAATGGCAGGATTCGAATCCACAGCCTTTTAGCTGGAGAGCTGATATGCTAACCACTTAGCCAACCAGGCCAGCAAATAGGAGAAGAAATCAATCAAGTGGTAATCTAAGTTACATAGAGGACATCCCACATTATAATATATCTAAAAGGTTTGTTGCTAAAGTACAGATTATAGGAGCATACCTGGACAATGGTTAGGATTATCTAATTTTGAAACTTGTCTATCAATTTTCCCATTCAGCACCTATCTCATTTTTCAAAACTGCACTTGTTTTCTCTCTCCGTATCAAAAGTGGCATCTTCTGAAATTATGACCTTTTATATCATGTCAGAGAGTGCATCATATAGGAATAACCTCTTTTTTTTTTTTTTTGGATAAAAGTTTCAGTTTCATTAAATTGTTTTGGTGTTTCAATCAATCAATCTCCTAAATTTATCGCATTCTGTACTTTTTGATCTCCACTGTCAAGTCTTCACTTTCTCTAGTCTCTTTTCCTAGGCTCACTGTTAAATTGTTGTCTTTTAGTCCACTATTTTTATTGAAGTTAGATTGATGCATGTCTCATTAAATTTTCATTCATATCATGTTTTGGCATTATGTAGGAATTTGGGCACCTGAACCTGACCCGTTTTGAAAAGTGTTGAATAGAAGCTAAGTATTAATGAAGGAAAAGTTAATGTTGGAATATCTAATTACTACTTTTGTTCATAAGCTTTCATTCAAATGCTTGGAGAATTTCCTATAGGGCAGAAAGATTTGAAACTTAGATATACTTGCCACCGATGCTTTTTCCCCCTCTACACTTTTAAGCATTGCCAAGTTTAGTGTTGAATCAACAGTAGATTTTACTCACGCACTGAATGTGTGAGAGAAGATCGTTGCTCTAATAACATGTCATTTATCCAGTTGTTGGGAAATTTGTATGTGATAGTCAATTAATTGAATGGTTAGTGACATGTTTAACTCATTTAGTGGATGGTTTTAGAACCAAATCACCCCTCAGTAGATATAGAATAGAAATAAGGAATTATATATAGCAAACAGTATTACGGAAATTCTAATGCAGAAAAAAAAATATACTGATATTTTCCCTGACCACTCAATAAAATAAATAAATAAAATATATTTTACATAAAAAATAATGACAAAATTAAAAAAAAAATACTAATATGAATTTAAGTGCCAACTGTTAGTAAGGGATTTGGAAAATTATACATCTTTGTAGCAGTAACTTTTTACCCTATAAGTTCTTTATTTCATTTTTGTTATCCTCATTATTCACTCTGCTGTTTTGATTTAAATGAGTATCTGCACAAATTAATGGGGGTGATATTTGCATCCTGTTATGTTGGCCACTTGCTGTCTGTGTTAGTAGCATATTTTTGTGTATTATATATCCATAAATATATGCATGTTTTTGTTTATCTGCTTTGTAGGAGGTAAAATCATTTGAGAAAAGGTTCTTATGTACATTTTCTTCCATCATAGGCAGAATTTAAATTCAAGTTCTCTTTCAAGGCAATTGTTATATCTACTTACCTATAAAAGGATTTTTTTCTTTAATTTATAGAAAGTATTACTTCTAAATCTGTATACTTCTAAAATTTTTTTTGAATGTATTTGAATTTATCAGACATTTTTTGATGTTTTTGATTTGGAACTCTGTTTCACACAATTTTTCATAACTTATTTTAATGATATTACAACACCAAACTAAATTATAAATAAAAAAAAGACGTTTTTAAACTGGTTTATATTTTGCTGATTTCAAACCAGCATCTTCAGAGCACAAAAAAATTACATTAGGACTTCAGATTTTTTTTTTTGCTTGTTACATGAATTATTTCACTTACTCATTGTTGCATGTAAACTGTAACATGTTGCTTTGTTCTCTGAAGATTCTGATTTGAAATCCAGCAAAATATAAGCTACTTAATAAACATCTTTTTTATAATTTAGTTCATTTGTTGTTGTTATACTGTTAAAATAAGTTATGAATAACTTTCAACACCCAATCTTGTCTATTAGATTCACATAGTTTTTGTAATAATTGAGGTATTCCAGTGCTAGTACCAATATGGTTCAGTTATTCACATGCTGACATGACCACAAAAATGTTGACTTATCTGTTATTCTGTGGATGATATGTTTGTGATTTGGCCAAACTGGCCTATTCATGTTAGGGATATTATTTTTTATATATTGAAATAACCAATACCCCAAATACATATCAGCATTGGAAACAAAATAGTTTGCTCTTCCTAGATACACATTTACACATTTTTTGAATGGTACAGACATTTTTTGATGTCTGTACCATTACTTTTCACTCACTATTTATGGAAATAGTGAGTGAAAAGCCACTCAGATGCATGCTATTTCAATTTTTTTAAAAAAATAGTCATACCATCATCCAGTAAGCAGTATAGACTCTGCAAAACAGTAAAGACACAGGGAGATGAATTTCATCTCCCAATGCGAGAGGCCAATGGCTTGAAAAATTTATGACTTAAGTATTGCTTAAATATGATCTGCATCCACACACTTTTTCAACTTTGAAAATACCCTCACAACCCTTTCTCCAAAACTTTTCTCCATTTGTTGGCAACTTCCAGTGTAAATAGTGTACTATGAATATTAAACTAAATTGGCCTACTTTGGACATGCTGGAAATTTTCTTAATTTCCAGAAATGTTCAAAGTAGAAATGTAAGAATCTCTCATATTGACACACTATAATATACACATAATCACTATAACAAATTGGGCTAGTGTGTATTTTACAGAGATTAAATGGAAGAAAACTATTTTACAAAGAAGCTAATATACATGTGAAAGACATTTTTGAGTCAGTGATAATACTGACTCAAAAAACGACAATTATGTGCTCATTCTGGGGGAGGGGGAAAGGACCTGAGATGGCTGGGGAAGAATAAACAGCTTATAGTTCCAACTTGGCCAGATCTCAGAGATCTAAAATATCTTGAAATTGATGATCAGGCCATGAGATGGGTATATGCTGAACTTTTGTATGCTTACTTCCCATATTTTCAATTTGTTAGGCCTGTTTACAGCCATGAGTTTATTCCCATATTTTCAGTTATTCTGGTGACATAGATATGAGTCAAAGCCTAATCGCTCAGAAAAAAAGCTTTTGGTTTGAAGCTGAGGTAGCTACATCTGTGATGAAAGTATATTTTCTTTGTTAATTGACTAGTTTATCTATTTTTCAGGAGTGAAAACTTGAGGTTCTAGCAAAAACTCGAGTCTCTATTTGAGATCTAATTTGCTTTCATTTGAAAACTCCATAATAAAGTTTTCTCCACATCCTAACAGGATTTATCCAGGTTTGGATTGAGTTGTTTTGAATTACGCAGAAGCAGCTGAGGTCAGAGGTCACATACAAACTGGCCAATCAAAAGACATAAGTATCGTAGAGCACATTTCCCAGTTTTTTCTTTTCTTTTTTTTTTTTTCTTTTTTTTTTTTCCCCCCTCTCATCAGGTAATATCGAATATGGCAACATTTTGGAGAATCTCAACAAAGTCATCAAAAACTCAACCAAAGAGAAATATATTGCAATTCGCTAGGTGGGTGGGGGAGAGCCTGAAGACTTTCCAGAACCATTTCATAAATATGATGATGATTGGCCTATATTTTCACCCACTACAGGTTTTTCCCATGGTGACCCAGTCCATATTGGGAGTGTATACATATTTATATGAATGTATGAAGGTGAAAGACACTCACAAACATCCGTGCCCTAGGCAGGATTTGAACCCACATCCTCTTGGCTGGAGGGCAGACATGCTAACCACTTGGTCAACCAGGCCGGCATTTCATAAATATACACGGTCTAATAATTTCCAACTTGCAACTAGCTTCCCTATTCTGACTACTGATAGAGATGCAAAGGCTTTTGCCATTGCACTAATCTCACACAGATAATTTACATGATTCTAGAATATCAAATAATTGTATGATACAATCACTCTTGATCTGTTCTTCATTGATGATCCTTCTAAATATTTTCTCAATTGTTTCTCCTTTTGTCAGTTTGGTGTTAATTTTCTCTTCCATAGCACATCACATAAAAAACCATTTTTGATTTTACCATAACCATAAACTATAAAATCAAAAAACAATTTCTGATTTTATGTTGCATGATATTATAAATGCTAATTAAAATTTTAAATAATTAAAAAGGCAAATTATTTGATGCTAATTAAATGCATATAAATCGATGACATTGTTTAAAAACATGACGGAAAATCTTATGTAGCACTAAGTATGTTTGTATACTCATTTTCAGTATCATTATCAAGGTTTAACTCATAATATGCATAAACTTAAAAATTGAGAAACATTGTTAAATGTCGGTATACAGCAAGAACAATTGTGTGTGTGTGTGGGGGGGGACTTGCTTTGGTGAATACATTGTAGCCTAAGATTTGGCATTAATGAAACATGGTTCTCAGAGCTAGATGTAGTAACACTGAAATCGAACGTCAAAGAATGCAGTATTGTTAGGAAGGATTGAAAAAAATAAAAGAGGTCGGGGGGGGGATATTCCTAATGATATCAGATATGTGTGCAGTTAGGGCAGAAACTCATGAATGCAATAACAGTAATAAGGTTCTGTGAAGCAGTGAGTTTGAGGTTAACAGGATGAAATATATGGTGGGTTTTGCTACATTTGATAATATTTGCATTATTATCCTGATGAGTAATCATTGAGTGACTCAAATTATCTGAACATTCATTGGATAACAGAAAAAGACTCATGATAAGAATGAAGGAGAATTTATTGAGCTGTTGCCAGACAGCTTTCTCAAGCAGCATGTGAAAGAAGGAACTCGATGCCAAAGAGATTTTATCAGAGCAGCAGTAGGGTCTCATTTAAGGATGTGATGGTTTAGTCACTAATTGGAGATGGTAATCATGTCATAATGACCTGGGTGGATTTTTCAAATAAGAAAAGTTCCATGCTGAACTTTTAAGCTCAAAATTATGACATACTCGAGAGAGAGAGAATACTATGTTTGATCCCATGGATCAGATACTGAATGGAAAGGATTTCAGCAGTGCGTGGGAAGCTTTGAAAAGATGTTTAAATGTTGCAATATGTGAATGTATCCCTAGAGTTCAAAATAGAACGGGAGTGAAATGGATGTACAACCTTATTAAGCAAGAGATCCATAAGAAGATGATGATGTGGAAGGAATATTGTGAGAATAAGTATGAGAAGTTATGAAATATATAAAGTGCAGACTAGAAAACTTATGTGAAATGTATAGAAAGAAAGTTATAGTATGGAAAGAAACTGGCTCTGCAGCCTGAAAGCAACCCAAAAGAATTGTATTGTTATGCTGCAAGTAAAAGAAAGAATATATGTGGAAGAATGATTGAATGTAGGTAGTATGCTTGTGTCAGAAGCATATGCAGTTATTCAAATAATGTATGCTCACTTCACTAAGGTCACAGTGCTACTACCACATTTGGATGAAGAAATACACATGCATGAGCAGGTTAAGTCCTTGATGTGGTTAAATAATTTCAGTCTCAGTTCAGAAACGATCCCACAGGAATGGAAAGAATGTATGATACTCCTGTTGTAGATGGGCAGTCCAAAAATTGTGGTGCTGACCACCTACCTAATCTCTGGAAAGTTGGTGAAGATTTTAAAGAAGTTGATAAGAACTTGCATACAGAAATGGATTGACAGATGAGCTATACTTGGCAAGGGACAGCATGAGTTTACTAAAGGAAGGTCATTAGTTAGTAGTTTGCTGATATTTTGTAATAATGTTATAGCTGAGTCGATAAAGGGAATGAATATACTATGATACTGTTGGATTTTACTAAGGCATTTGACAGGAAAATATAGGTTTGGAATATAAGCAGGTGGCTGATGGACAGGTATCAGAAAAAACATACAAAAATGGAGGAGATAAATCTGTAAAATTTAAGGTAACCTGTGTTGTATCTGGAGGATCAGTCCTTGAACCATTGTTGTTCAATCTATACATTGATGATATCATGAAGGATCTATAGCATTAAAGATGCTATAGATATTCAGCACTTTCATGATATTTTGTAATAATGTTATAGCTGAGTCGATAAAGGGAATGAATATACTCTGATACTGTTGGATTTTACTAAGGCATTTGACAGGAAAATATAGGATTGGAATATAAGCAGGTGGCTGATGGACAGGTATCAGAAAAAACATACAAAAATGGATGAGATAAATGGAGGAGATAAATCTGTAAAATTTAAGGTAACCTGTGTTGTATCTGGAGGATCAGTCCTTGAACCATTGTTGTTCAATCTATACATTGATGATATCATGAAGGATCTATAGCATTAAAGATGCTATAGATATTCAGCACTTTCAGAATGACTTGAATAGGCCTGGAACTGTGGACAAATGGTAATGGCTGTCAATTTACTGTTTTAATAAGTTTACACTTATACATCTTGGTATGATGGGATATTATATTGGTGGGATTATGCTTGCAGAAATTGACAGGGCTATGAATCTAGCAGTTATGGTGGATAGAAAGTTGAAATTCATATATCACATAGCAAAAATTACAAATATAACCTAGAGGATAATTGTGATACTGAAATAAACATTCATGTGTAAGGATAATGAAATCACTTGGTCTCTTGGAAAGATCACAGAAGCTGTGGAGAAGAAGCAAAGAAGAGTTACAAAGATGTGATTATGGAATGTAGATTATGAGGACAGATTGAAAGTATGTGAACTGCAGACACTGGTAAACAGAAGAAAGAGGGGATAATATGATGGAGGCCTATAAACTTCTGAAGGGATATTATAGAATATCATATAAAAATTGCATCAGTCCTATATCCTATAGGATTGATGGAATTTTTTGGTATTATATGGGAAAGTTCGTTTGTTATCGATCAAAACAAGTTTGTGTGTATGGTCAATAACAGTAAATTTTTCTCTTTAGCAGGTGGATGGAACAGTTTGCCTCTTGAGGAGATGAGTTCATCTAGTGGGAATGAGTTTAAGAGAAGGTATGACAGATGGTGGGAGTGATGTTAGGCCTCCTTGAGCGTCATTGATTCTAGAGATCTCCGGTGATGATGATAATATATCCCACACACAAGAGGCCATAAGGCCTGTAGCAAATCAGTGCTATGCAATGGCAGGGATCAAATGGAATGCAATCTGTTTATATTCTTTTTGAACAGCTGGAGTTTGTTGTCCCTTGGGGAAGGTTTAGATGGGAAGGAAAGTTGAATTTGAATTCTAGGTTTAGTGAGTGAGCAGTTTACCTGTAAAAGGATGCTGGGCAGCTCTAGCTCACTTATTATAGGTTTAACAGAAATTGAGGACATAATTAATGTAATTTCTGCTGAACAACACTCATAGAAATAGCTTTAGAAGAGTTAAAGTGTGGAAAGTGACCATCTGTGAGTGACCGGAAAGAGGATTTATCAGTTAGGTGAATTGTCCTCTTCTGGACAGCATCAAGAATTTTTAAAGTTTGGTGAACCATCTGAAATGTGGGAGTGTTATTCCAAGGTTTTGGAGATTTGGAATTTATATAGAGTTAGCAGCTGGATGGATGAAGTAAAGTTTTCAGTGAAAAAGAATCTGATGATTTATGGAAGCTGAGGTTGCTATGGAAATGATGTGTTTGTGTCAGTAAAGGCTAGGGGTAAGTGTCAGTAAGAATAAGAGAAATAAGAGAAGTCCAATCTAGTTTTGATTATTGAGCTGAGCATTATCAAAGACAAGGGGAGAAGAACTGCTGTCTTTTTTTTTTTTTTTCCTCTTCCAAAGACAGAATAGTGTTTTTTGAAGTGTTGAAAGTGATCAGGTTATTATCATCCCATTGAAGGATGGTATTAAGAGTTTTAGGGTTCTGATTGCAGATGATCTTGAAGGTTTAGATGTTTGAATACCGCAAAATTTTCCTTTGAAGGAATGAAGAGCGCTGTCATCAGCAAAACTGTAAAAGGGTTTGAGGTTAGTGAGTGTAGGTAGTTTAAGTATATGAGGAAGGGGGTGAGTAAGTTAATAGCACTCTGAAGATCACCTGTATTTAAAAAATCTGAAGACAGAACACCTTCCACCACATGCAATGAATGCCCAAAAGAAACTGATAATCTAATTACAAAAGGTGGACGGTAGACCATAAGCTAGCAATTTGATGAGAAGCCCTTAATGGCAAACCTTATCACGTCTTAGGCAAGTGCAACAATACAGTTTTTCTCCAAATCTTTCCATGGCACCTGTACAAAGATCAGTCATCTAGCCAAGATCTGCTGTGGATCTTGATTTCAGAATCCATATTGGTGGTCACTGATTTGATGACATTTCTCCAAGTGTAGAAAAAATTTACCTTTGATAATTTTTGTCAGCACTGAAGTGAGAGTATAACAGTATGATTTATCGTGCATGTTGTGAGCTTCACAGACCATTCAATTAGAGGCATTTTAATCATGCACTGGAAGATCATTTTTCCATCTGCTTGGAAACAGACAAGAAATACAATGAACCCAAGCAGTCTTGCTGAGCATATTATCTCTCTCAGTCATTGTTCTTTGGAACCAAATTTCTAAATGCATTTAGAACTAGACAACCTAGACAAGCTTAGCCTTCTGGACATCAGCACAGTACAATAGACTTCCTTGTCTCTGAACTATCATCTTTGAAAAAATCCTGGAATCAATCACTGAATATGTAAGAAGTTATAGACTAATGGGTGGTTAAAATCAGTACTTGGGTGGAATAATGAATTAACAGTCTTAAGAAAACACGTCAGTATACTCTGACATTTATATCAGAGACCTTTCACGATTTAAAACAAACTAGATGACAAAATTGTATAAAGCCCAATACAGTTATCAATTCAAAATTGCAAATGCAAAAATAGAATTACAGAAAAAAAAAAAATTCTGTAACATTTTGACTGCATTTGAATTCTTGCCTTTGTATATATAAGTTAGTAGGAAACAAGAATAAAATAACAATAACACCCATATTATGAACAATTAAAACAAAAAGAAACTTAGTAGAAACTGCAATTATTATAAGTTTATTCCTGACAACATGAATCAACTGAAGAAATTTGCAAAACATACAATGAAATCTTATCAATACGAAAATCAGTGGATTCAAAAAAATCCCTGATGAGGACACGATAACTGGTGACATATTCTAACGAACATTTTTTAAATTCCCCATATTTATAATAACTGTCCTACAGTGAATGTCCCAAAACAGAATAATGATTTCCTTTTATATGGAAATGCTCAAAAATCATACTGTTAATCAAATATGGAAAATAAGAATCTGATGAAATTAATAAATACAGGCCAGTTAGTCTCATAAGTGTCCTGGAAGAGTAATAGAAAACTTCTAATATACTGAATAATGCATTTTATCTTTTCAAGAGACCTATTAACCACTGTACAGGATATGAATAATTACATGGATAAGAAGCACCTATTGAAGTTAATATAACTTTTGTATATTATGGAAATAATATGGATATGAAGCATATATTTTTGATATATTTTATCCACATGTTTATTCAAATGGTTGTCTCAATCAATATGTACGAGGGTTGTTTAAAAAGTTTGGTAAAAAAAATAAGTTAAACACATTTTGTTTTGGAAAAAATCGCCTTTATTTCTCAACATAGTCTTCATCGAGGTCTACACATTTGGTCGAACGAGTTTTCAATTTTTTCATCCCATCTAAAAAGTAGGATTTGTCAAATTGTGCAAAATAGTCATTGACAGTCTTGATGACATCCTTGTTTGAAGAAAATTTTTTCCCATCGAGCCAAATTTTTAAGTTTAGGAATGTCGCAATGGCAAAATTGCAATTCTTGCAATTTTGCCATTGCGACGACCGATGGGACGGTGCATTATCTTGATGAAAGAGCACTTTTTTGTGCACCAATCTTGTTCTTCTTTTAAATGGTCCAACAATGATGCTTAATAGACTCCTGTTATTGTCTCACCCCCTTTTCCAAATAGTCTATCAAGATAATTCCTTGGGAATCCCAAAAAACAGTGGCCATCACCTTCCCAGCTGACAAAACGGTCTTCACTTTTTTTGGTGCTCTTTCATCAGTGATTGGCCACTGTTTCGACTGCTGCTTGGACTCAGGTGTGTAGCAATCGCAGCACCCAATCATGCACACAGCTTTTTCATGTGCAATTTTTTTGTGCAGGATATTATACACCTATCAGTTGAGATACCTACAATCTCATGCACTTTCACTCGGCAGTCTTCCATAACGATACCATGGATTTTGGCAATCATTTTCTTCGTAGTGACCTCAGTGGAGCGTCTAGAGTGCGCTTCATCATCGATGGACTTATGACCACGTTTAAATTCATTTATCCAAAAATAAATAGTCTTTAATGCTGGTGCAGAGTTCCTATGAACTGCATCTAACTCGCCTTTGATCTGCGCCGCTGTCCCCTTCTTCAAATAAAAGTGTTTTATCACTGCATGAAACTCGTTTTTCTCCATTTTTATGAAAAATGCGAACGCGGTCATTTTAAATGTTTGCCACACGAAAACTGCACGCCGCACGTGGCTAAAGTTTTTCCAGGGGTCACAATACGTGCTGACACTGGTATGAATGAATGAATTGTGTCGCCGTCTATTGGAAATTTATCAACTTTTCAAACAACCCTCGTATTTAGACTTAGTCAGTTATTCTACATGCTATCATCGTCATCATCAAATTCCTGACATATACCCTCAGAGGGTGTACATGATCTTATCTGATGGTACATCATTACTAACTTCTTATCAATAAGATGTTGGAAGTGTTTTTCACTTGGTTAGACTATAAATTATATATTTAGTTTAATCCTTTATCCAAGTGCAAGCAAATAAAGTTTGCTCCTGAAGTATTTTCAGGACTGGGGCAACTTGAAGCAAAGGTGGATTGAGTTCACATCACTTTCCTTAGAATCCCATAATGCAAAGCACATCTTCTTGAGGACATGTATAATGATATGCATTATGGGAAGGGTCACCACCCAGATCGGTTTCGACCTTCATTGAAGTCTCTTCAGTGGGAGCCAGATCCAGAGGTGATATCAAGGTTGAAGCAATGCAGAAGTCATATTTCCATATGCCAGTTGCCAAAAGGTGTCACACCTTATTATTAAATTACTCTGAATTAGAGAAATATATTGGAAGTTTTTTTCACTTGGTTAGAGTATAAATTATATATTGCCCCAGTCCTGAAGATGATAGATACTTCAGGTGCAAACTTTGTTTGCTTACACTTGGATAAAGGATTAAACTAAATATATAATTCCTATCAATAATTTTTCTCCAGATTAGTCTGTTATCTGTCAGCATTGCAATATTATTAGATCTTATATTTCTGTCTTCTAGGGCACTTTGTACTGTATCACTCTACCTACATCTTGGTCTTCCTCTTGATCTTTTACCTTTTAGCAACCCAGCAAAGAACACTCATTTAGCAAGTCTTTCTTCTCCCATTCTGTTTAAGTGGCCATACCACCTGAGATTGGCTCTGCTAACACATTCTTGAATGCTAACAATGTCAAGTTTTTTCCTAATATCTTCATTTTTAATATGATATTGTCATTGATACCATCTGTACACTCCTATAATTTCTTAGAAATCTCATATCTGTGGTCTCCAGTCTTTGATCAAAGTGTTTTATTTCTGACCCAGCTCTCAGATCCACAAATTAAAATTGATTTGAACACTGTCTTGTATACAACTATTTTAGTGTTTTGATTAATCTCTCTCTCTCTTATTCCATATAACTTTATTCAGTTGACTTACAGCTTTGCTAATTCTGCTGTCTATTTCCAAATTTAAAATGCCATCTTCACCAAAAAGTGTGCCTAAATTGCTGAAACTTTACTTCTTCTATAAGTTTTCCATTCAGGATGCAGTTGATGTTTTCAGTTTTTACCTATTTTAATTGTCTTTGTCTTTTTAATACCAAATTTATTACAGCAGCTATTCAATTTGGTCAGCGAATCTTGCAGACTTTTCCTGGATTTATTTAGGAGTATAATATCATCTGAATAAAGTAAAGAGCTGAGATTAACATCTCCAATTTTGATATGTTTTAATACCACTTTCCTACATAATGTGATCCATGTAGATAATGAATAACAGTGGAGATAATTTGCACCCTTGTCACTCACCTGACGTGTCATCAGACCATCTTCCTGTATCTCCTTCAATCTAACTGTTTGATACAATGTCCCATTTATACCATATAACTGGAGATTTGGAACAGCCTTTCCTTTTGGCCCCTTGTCATATGTCTGTATTTAAGGATCTGTATTTAAGTTTTGTATTTATCTACAAAACTTAAATACAGATCTTTGGTATATTCCCATGCTTTCTCAACTATTTGTCTTAAAGTGAAAATCTGATCCTGACATCCTATGTTTGGCCTGAACCCAGCATGTTGTTCTCCATGCTTCTCTTCCACAATTTTTCTCAACTGTTTCTCAAGTATTCTTGCATAAATCTTACCAGGAACACTCAGTAGAGAAATACCTCTGTAATTCTCACATTCAGTTTTATTTTCCTTTTTATATATGGGTACAATGAGTGCTCTACTCCAGTCAGCTGGAATTTGACTCTCTTACAAAGCCTTCTGAATTATGCAAGTGTAGCCACTGTAAAACTTTTATACATCTATATTTTATCATTTCTGGTGGAATATCATCTACTCCAGCTGCCTTTCTGCATACCAGGTTTTATATATATATATATGTATGTTAAAGATACCAAGTTATTTTTAATACAAACCTGCTTTTTTTTATTGTATTACTTAAAACTTAGTATTTCTTAGCCTGGCTCCCACTGATGAGACCTCAATAAAGGTCGAAACTGGTCTGGGTAGTGCCCCTTGCCTTTAATACATAGCATCATACATCTCCTCCAGGAGATGTGCTTTGCATTAAGGGTAAATATTAAGAATAGTGATCAGAGCTTATTCTATCTTTACCACGAGTTGCCTTGGACTTGCACTATGTGCAGGGTCAGCTAGACTTGCAGATGCAAATTTGACTGACTTGTCTGTTTGCTTACTTGGGAAATGGAGTAAAAAAACCAGGTTTATATTTAAAATAACTTGGTGTCTTTAACATATATTATACTCAAGGTTAAAAAAAACAAAAAAACTTTCTACACACACACACACACACACACACACACACACACACATATATAATCAGAGCAAGCGCACTCTCAAGTCACGTCTTATTTTCAGTGAACACAAACAATGAAGGCTGCCAACGCGGAGTAGATTGAAACACAACATCAAACTTTCATATTTGTCACGATGAAGTGGAACAGCGCATAGTTGAATCCAAAGAAATTGTCCTAGACCCTTCTCACATCAACGGCAACTTCAGTTATAGTCTACCTGACTCACATAGTTCTGCCATTAGATACTGGCGTACGCGTGAACTCATACTCTCACATTTGTACAAGAATAGAACTATAGAACAGACTATAATGACAATTCAAACTTAACTTCAGTTTACAAGTCTGTTATTATAATGGCACAGTGTTTTTATGTTTTTTTTTTTAATTTGCTTTAAGTGTTACCACACCTGAAGAAGTCGTTTTGACGAAACATATTGTGTGCTCCATTAAATTAACTTGTTATCTAGGTTTCAGTCAGTCAAAAAAAGATGAACATATCTACTTCAAGTATAGATATATATTCCAGATGGGCATTCCTGTTCAGTGTTTTCTACCACCATTCTGTCACTGCTTGTTTCATTTAGCAGTCTTTCAAGGTAATTACTTCATACATTAAGAATATTTTTATCTTCAGTTTTCAGGTCCCCTTTACCACCTTTAATTCCTTAAGCAGTACTCTTTCCTCCATTTTTGAGGTTTCTCAATAACCTCCAGAATATTTTACCACCTTCCTGATAATTATTTTCTATGTTCTTACCAAAGTCTTCCCATGACATTTAACTAATTTTACACAAAGCTTTGCTTTCTTACATTTTTCTCTGTATTTCTTAAGAGCACAAGCTGGCTTACTTGCCAGGAACTTTCAATATGCTTTCTTCTTTTTCTTGGCTTGTTTTTTCTCTTACTTCATTACATGTCTCTGACTGAATCAATCAGTTCTCCAAGGTTTGGTTCTTATTTTCAAACTCTGTTTTTCTTGAATAATGTTGGTGTATTTAAATCTACAGTTCACATCTGATAGCTGTTCACCAAAAGGAGAATTTGTGAGGCTAATCTCAAAGCATCACTGTCGCCAACAATCAATAACTTATTGATTTGTTTCAAAACTTTCTTACACATTGTTCTTTTCAGTATGAAGTTCAATTTTATCCTGCTCAACACTAAATGGTGATCACTTCCTATTTCATATCCTCTGTATACTCTTGTGTCCTGAACTAGCAGGAAAACATCACTATTAACAATAACATAGTCAACAAGACTTTTTTTTATTCCTTGGATTTTCTCTCTATGTGAATTTGTGCACATTTTTATGTTGGAGGATGGTGTTAGTAATAACTAATGCATGTCCTGAGCAGAAATCTAGCAGGTATTTACCATTATTATTAGCTTTGCTCTTTTCTCCAAATTTTCCCCAAACATTCTTATATATCTGGTAATTATTTCCTAATCTGCTGTTTAGCTCTCCAACAAAGACCAACTATTCCTTCTCTGTTGTATCAGCTGCTTTCTCTAATGCCTCAAAAAATTCCTCCACTTTTTCTTTAGTAGAACCTTCTGTGGGACTATCCCATCCCAATGGCTTTAACAGGCCTTTTAAGGCCCACAACCTTCCAAGCATGCTTGGATTTCATAACCGAAATACGAGGATAGAATGGTCACTCCTATGCCTCAAGGTATTCTTGGCTGTATCCCTGTGTGTTCACGGGGCCGGTTTGCCTGCTTGCGGGATGAAAAACACCAGATTAACTGGTGGAAAAAACCCTACTGCCAGCGCCCAAGACCGGCTAACTTGGCTATGACTGAGGAAGATCCTTCAGCTCCTCACATCGTTGACGGGAATCGAACCTAGGACACTCCTTCCCCAGGCATATGGTTGCGAAGCGCAAAGCCACTAGGCTAACCGCGCTTCTGTGGGACTATAAGCACAAATAAGTCTCATTCTAACTTATGAATAAATCTTATTGTCCAATTCCCCATTCTGATATTAGCCCACATCACTCTTCTTGCTCTTGTCTGCCATTCAAGAATATTATCCACATATTTAGTGTTTAATATTATAGCTACTACTTCTTTTCCCTGCTTGTTATCTCCTGAATATAACATCTTGTATTTGTTGCTTAGAAAGATCTTACCTGTTTTTGTCATAACAGATGTTACCAAAACAAAGAAGATAACATCTGTTATGTCAATCTGGTACTCATCCAGTTCTTCTGCAAGTTTCATTTCTTTTCCATTGATGCTTCTTATTTTGATGGTGTGAATCTTGCTCCCTTCTGAGTTGGGATTTGTTCCAATAGCTGACTTTTTGTCATTTTCCCTGGTTCCCTGATGAAAACAATGGGAGCTTTGTTTAACTGAGTGATGCCCCAGCTAGCATGAAATTTCACCTTGTTGTACCATCATTTTGAGTTATGGTTTAAGCCAATAAAAATACAATTTGGTCAGCTAAATCCCAAATTGTCAGCCCATCCTTATTAGTTCAGTATCTAGGTAGATACCCAACACGACGAGAAAGTGAGGACTGGACATCAAGTCAGAAGCCGTTGTCTGTTCCTTGCATTCTGCAACTTCCATAATAGATGCCATTTTGGAAGTTAAAAAGTTCGCTGTTGATCTCTTTTAATGTCCAAAGAACCTTCTGTACTTCATGATGTTACCACAATAAATCAATTAAGAGATCTTGAATGCCCAGAAAACTTATTGAATCTTACAAAACAATTATTGCAAAATAGAAGCATAGCCATGACATTGAAAATCACAACTATAAGTAAATAAGTCAAATGAGTCTGTCTGCAAAGTTCTTACTCTGGACCAAGATTATGGAACATCCACTACAACTCATTATTGCAACTTTCTTGTACTACTGAAATAAAAATTATGGCTTTTGCCAATGATGTAATGGTCAGGATTTGAGCATGAGATGGCTTACAAAATAGAAGCAATGGCCAATAAGGAACTGTTTTTAATTGCAGAACAGGCAAAGGAGAAGAACTTTACATTCAGTAGTACATATTTAAATTGCTTCACATTATGCATAAACAATTAAAACAACTGATATGGTCTCCCTAAGTAGGAAAATGCTAGAGGTAGCTAGTGAGAAAATATGTAGTGGCAATAAATGCAACTTAAACAATCACAAGTCATATTGTTGCCAACAAAAGCCTCCATGAAGTAGACTTAGTGAAATTGGCAAGATTAAACTATATACAGGAGCCATTCTGTTGTTCATAATGTATGCTGTTCCGGTTTGTAAAGAGGCACTCAAATGTGAGAAAAATAGGCAAAATTTTAACGTAGTTCAATATGTTATAGCTATATGAATAATTAGAGGATATGGTTTGATATCTTTTGAAACATTCAACATCATTACTGGTCTTAATATCTGCAAGAATTCTGTCTACAGTAACTTCAGTTACTTCTGGAATATATGACAGAAATGCCAACATTGATGTAATTCTATATGCTGTATGAAGTAAGTTCCATTTCACTACAGTAAGTTTACTCACTCAAGTAAGAAAACATATATTAAGGAAGAAGGAAAGCATTGAAGAATGTAATATATGCACTGACAGGAGTAAAATGTAAGAGAATGTCAGTAATTCTTTCATTGTATATCACAGATGATCTGTTAGAAGCAAGCTGTTTCAAACTATATCTCATCTGTTTAAACAATCAAGTAGAACATGAACTTTCCATAGTTTATTCACTGTCATGTCTCCAGGAATTAGAATTGAACACCTCTCTTCAAAAGACTGTAGCAATTTATAGTGACAGTACTATAGATTGTATAAAAAACCAAAAACAATCGCCTTGTTAATAGAGCAAGCAAGAAATTGGGTAAGAAATCATACTGTTGAGGGATCAGAAATTAAGTTCTGTTGGTAAAGGCACATATTGCAGTAATAGGTTCAGTTAGCTAAAGAAGCCTAATAGGCTACCAACAATACTTTGGTAGACTTTTTTTTTTTTGTTTAATTTTAGTACATTGTTTATTTATATATTTACATAATCAGGAGATTGGAGTAAATATGTTAAATCATTAGAGCAAGATATCACTGGACCACAAAGAATAGGTTTTAAAATTTTCAGGCAACTACAAACAGCAGAAAATGACCAATTAAGAAATAATCTAATTTCCACCAAAGCAGATTGGATAGAACACTATAAAACATTGTGGAATGAAAAACAAGAAATACAGAACAATGACCAAACATTGAGCTCTTTAAATATGCAGACAATAGCCTTAAAAGAAAACCTACTTAAACTCTTCAATAATATCTGGAAATATCAAAAGATCCCAAAAAGAATGGGAAACTGGAGCAGTAATAAATATTCACTGAAAAGGTCCCAAGACAGATGTGGAAATTACAGAGGCATTACTCTCTTAATAACAGCATCTAAACTGTATGCAAACATTTTGAAGAACAGACTAATTAAATATATAGAAAATTATTTAGAAGAAGAACAGTGTGATTTTAGAAGAGGGAGAGGATGCACAGATGCCTCTTTCACAATGCAGCAGATCATAGAAAAAAGAAAATAATATAATCTGCCCACTTTTCTTCTATTTATTGACTATGAAAAGGCATATGATAACTTGAACAGAAATCTACTCTGGAAAATATTACAAGATGATAAAATACCTCCTCAATTAATTAATGCAATAAAAGTCTATACAGAGAAACAAAAATTTGCAGATGGAATATTATCAGAACCTATAACTATAAATAAAGGAGCAAGACAAGGTTGTGGCTTATCCCCAATCCTATTCAACATTTATATAAACAGAATCCTAAATGAATGGAAAACAACTGTCAAAGATGGAATTAAACTAACAAATAATAAACAACTAAATCTAATACTTTATGCAGATGATCAAGTACTAATTTCAAATTCAGAAGATAAACTCCAAATTGCAACTAACCGTCTAAATGAAATAGCAAAAAATTTTAAATGAAAATCTCTGAAACAAAAACAAAAGCAATGGCAATGTGTGGAAACACCATTCAAAACATCAAAATTATGCTTAACAATAAAATAATAGAACAAGTTACAGAATTCAAATACTTGGGAAATATAATCTCGCAATACAATACTGATTCACAATTGGAAGCAAGACTACAAATTTACAATAGAATGAATGCCATAATTAAAAGAAATTTTGGAAAACAAATGACTTAAGGAACTCAATTAAGATTACATAACATGACCTCTAAACGATCTCTCAAATTTGGAAGTGAAACTTGGATTTTAAAACAAAGAAACAAACAAAGACTAGAAGCAGTACAGATGAAGTTTCTAAGATCTCTCCTGGGACTCACTAAGTTAGATAAAAAGAAAAACACAGAAAATAAGAGAACAATTAGATACAGGAAATAGAAGAATATCAGCAAAATTGGCTACAACACATAGAAAGGATGAATAATAATAGGATCTCCCCAAATTAGCATATAAATATAAACCTACAGGGAGAAGAGACCACAGATATCCAAGATTAAGGTGGAAGGATCAACTTCATCTGCAGGGCAGAACACGACATTAAAAAGCCTGTACCTGAATTGCTCAGACGATGACATAATCAAGAACCCTCTATTCTAGAGACTAAACATGGAATACTTTCAAGCTACTTCAGGCCTCTAATGAATGTGGCAGTGGTCTCACACCAGGTTATGAAATTCATCTCCTGAAACAGTTATGTATAAACTGATGGTTCCTGATGAATTTATATTTATCTCCGTGGATATGTGAACATGACAATAAACTGTGTGACAATGTTGAGTATGTTAGAGACAGCCTGAAGGTTAATGTGTTTTGCACATTATCTAGCCAGGATTTATGTCATTCTCTTTCAAGGCATTGCTTATCATGAGTAGTTTGGAATTATGGTTAATGGTGGTGCTGGAATTTTCTTCCAACTATTTCCTCAACAGGATTTCTGGTTCCATGGTGGCCTCCCACTAACTATTGTTTTTACAGTACTGTGGTGAGATGAGTCACTATTTCTGGCTTTTGAGGCAATATCAATAAATTCTGCCTTCCTGACCTGACCCCACTGCATTATTACATAGGTACAGTTTGCATGTATCATCCTCTGCCACAACCATTTCAAGAGTAGCAGAAACAAATCTGGCTGGTGTTGTATGACAGAGTGATAAATGAACTAATAGTCTTGATGTTTTTTCTTTTCCAAAAGTCAAAAACCTCGGTTATAATACATATTACATAATAAACCGAAAGTATATCTTTATGATTTGTACTTCCTTTCATTAGGTTTGCTTCTCAAAATGCATAAGTGCATATGGTACAGTAATCATTCAATTAACCATCCACAGCAGGAGTGCAATTTGTCACTCAGACAATTGAAGGATTATCTTGAAGGTACCAACACAGGATGCTGTAGCAAGTCATTTGGCACATTCGAGGGTTAGTTAATTGAAGGTCCATTAATTTGAAAGTTGGATAATTAAGAGATCTGTATTTGGAATCCATACAAAAATTTATTGAGCTGTCTGAAATTTTTATTTCATCTTCCCTTCTGTGTGAAGCTCGATGGCTTGTCACAGCCAAGTAATAGTTAATCTTATCTACTATGTCTTTCAATTTTTCCTTCTGGTCAGTGTACCTGTTTTGCAGGATGAAAACACAAGATACCAGGATGGGAAAACTCTGTCATCTCCATATGAGACTAACTAAATTCACCTTAAGTTGAAAAGTGTTATGTCCTGATAAAGGTTCTTCATGTCCTAGAGAATTTGAACCCAGGTCTTTCTAACCAAAGGCTTACCAACTGAGCTGTGGAGAATCAGAATATGTTAAATTATATATTAACTTTGCTCTGAGTAGATGAATTTTTTTAAAAGTGATATTTAAGATGGGTGTAAAGATTATGTGGTTCAGTTTTGGTTTCAGTCAGATCATTTTTATTGGCAGAATTTGTAAAATGAATGGAACTGATATTAATAATTCTGTACAGTGTGATAGAATTTGGAGGGAGGGGGGGTATGTAGAGTTTTTTTTAATTTGTCAACTCATTTCAATTTTGGTTTCAATTACACTATCTTTATTGACAAAATTAAGCAAAGCAGCAGCATTGTGTATTATTTAGCACATTGATGGTTAAGGGTTAAGCATGCCACTTGATGCCTCCAGTAAGCAGTGCGGTGGTCTCACATCAGCTAATGAAATTCATCTCCCATCTAAAGACATTAACAATATCCATGTCTATGCACACAGTGGGATTTAAATTTTCCATAGTCTCTTGATTAGAGATTCTAGGCTATGCAGCCAACTAAGCTAGCTACCAAATGACAGCATTTTTCAAATGCTGAAAATTTGCTACAGTTGTTATGATCATTTTTGTGAAAACAAGGAAAATGTTGGAAATTCAACTCTTGAACAGTATATAATACTTGAAAAGAAAATTTATTTTGTACCTGTCTCTCTCTTAATTTCACACTGTATTGTATGTAAATACTATGTAAGGGCCTGTTAAGCTTATGATTAAGTGGATTATGGATACACTATAGTTTAGTAATTTTTGTTCTTCAACCAGATCCAAGACTTATTTATAAAATATTCTTTCCCATATGCTGTAATTCCATTTTTATTGGCAAATGTGTTGAAATGATAATAGTAATTTCTGCATAGCTTGATGGAATGTAATAAAATGTGGCATTTAGGATTCTGTTAAATTTTTTCAAGTTATTTTAGTGTAATAATTTTAACTGCAGAATTAGGCAAAATGTAATTCTTTACGGTACGTATGCCATAAATGGCTATGTAAATTCATTTGTTATAATGAATGGTACTGTACAAGAATGAGTGGATCACATTTTTCATAATAGTATTCTTGCTGTTCATTTCCTTGCTTATAAGACACAATCCTGTTTTATTTCTCATAACACTTCAGTTCCCTTTACATTTTAGATCTTCAATAAGATCAGATTTCTTTTTAGGCTAACTTATACTTCTGACTTCTTGTCACAAACACCTCTTCAGCTTCCAAAATACTAGTTCCTATTTTCCATTCAAGGTACTACTTCTCAGTTGTAACATCCCAAATCTTCCAACCCTGAGAATATTGTTTTCACATGCTAAAAGTTTTTCTGCTTGGTTATACTATAAATTAAAGATGAAAAGACATTATATTCTTGGTTTAATCCTTTATCCAAGTGTAAGTAGACAAAGTTTGCACGTGAAGTGACTTCACATCTGAGCAACTCATATAGAGAGGCTAATGACATCACATCACTTGCCTTATTATCTCATGATGCAAAGTACATATCCTTACAGACATATATAAATGCTATGCATTATTGGAAGGATCACTACCCAGACCGGCTCCCACCGATGAGACCTCAATAAAGGTTGAAACTAGTCTTGCTGGTTTAACACTATCAAACATAAGATGAATATGTTTCCTGTAAGTGTGTAAAAAGAAGAGTTGCTGGCAAACATCTGCACCTATTTCAGCTTGAATACTTACTGACCCAACTTTTCTTCATCATTTATTTAATCATCATTCTCCTTCATTCCTTTTACCCTTGTACTTTGTCCAGCCATCATCACTACATGGTTTTCCTCAAGGACCACAACGACCAGCTCTGCAACTTTCATTCTTTTCATTACTTTTGTACACATTTCTTTTTTTAGTGTCATACGCATTTTTATCCTGAACAAAACTAGAAGGGGATCACTTCCTATTTCAAATCTCACATATGCAAAAAAGTAAATGCCACACATTCACTTCTTAATTTTCTTCACTATTCTTGATCCTCGTGAATTGTTGGTGGTCACAGTTCATATTTACTATTGATCGAGCTCTTCATTCTTATATCTGCAGTTATCTCCAATGTGCAGTCTTTTAATGTTGTTTGAAGACATCTTTGCCAGAAATCCACCTGAGTTAATTTCAGTTTGCATTGAAATCCTGATAACTTTTCTGTCACTTTTGGAAATGTTATGATTTCTTCTTTTGATATATATATATATATATATATTTATTTTTTTTTTTTTCTCTTACAGAATAAACCAAAGTACTTAGACACATGTTCACTTTTGTTATTCATACCTATTAATAACTAATCTTTCCATTTACTCATTAGCACCAGTAACTAGATATTCTATTTTCTAAAACTAAATCTTCAGTTCCTATTTCTCACCTTTCTTTTTCCCATCAACAATCACCACAAGCACCAGGAAAAAGAGCATGTTAGATACAGCAGTGAATAAGCTGGCTTAATTATCTGCTTTCTTCTGTTAACTGTCTGTTTCATCCGTTCATAGCTATTTCCACAAATGGCAGAGTAGTTAGCATATCTGCTCTTCAACCAACATACCGTTAATTTGAATCCTACCATGAGTATAGATGTTTGTGATTGTCTTTAGATTGGAGATAACTTTCATTGCTTGGTGTGAGACCACTACACCGCTTATTGGAAGCCTGAAGTAGCTTGGAAAGTTCTCTAGAGCAGGGTTTCTAGATTATGGGGGAGGGGAGTTAAAGAATTAAAATTAGAAGAAAAAATCTTTAGCCCACCCACGTTACTGATGTCCTGTAGGTTTACAATCTTTTGTGTATGGGAGTTATACATGCATGTGCATGTTTCATAATGATCCCACCAATTACAAATGCTCATTTCTAGAATTACTTTACTGGCTTTTAGTGATCAAATAAACACTATTTAGCAAGAAAATATGCTAAGTTTTTATTCTGAGTACTGCAAATAATTATGAAAAACTTATTTATAAATTTATATGTTATGTTTGTTATGTAATTTATTTATTATATGATATAATATAATTTATTATATAGTTATAAATTATTTATTAATAACTTGTTATTTATATGCACCATTGTTGACTAATTTTGATAGTAATATATCATAACACAGAAAGATAAGTCAATAATTATTTATTGACTTATTACTGATAAATCGCTGGTATTATGACCAACATCTTCAGAGCACAAAACAGCAACAACGCAAAGACTAAAGTCCTAATTAGCCACCCTATATGTTTAAAAATAAAAATAAATAAATAAATAAAAAAAAAAGGAGAGAGAGAAAGCAGGTACTAGTTATGCCTTAAGATGACTGTCTCTCAAATCTTAGGCAAGTTTATACAGCCATATTTGTTAAGATTTGGAGTATGTTTCAAGTCTTCTGTTGCTTCTAAGAACAATCTCTGACTTGTAAAAGCTTCTGTGTAGTACTTTTGTTTTCTTCCAGTTGATCCTGTGTGCAGGGGTATCCAAAGCATGGTCTGCCTGTCCGACTTGCCATATTGATAGTGCTGGATGTATCTTTTATGTTCACTGATGCTGATGTCCACAGTTCTTCCTGTTCGACTAGTAAGCTTGATCACACAAGCAAGATACTTCGTAGACTCCTGGATGTAATAAAGGAGAGATGCTGTCTTTGGGTGAACGGATGAGAGTTGCTAATTTGACACACGGTCTGAATACAGTGCATAGTTGATGTTTATTGAGAATTCTAAATATCTTTTCTGATGTGCCTTTAATGTATGGATGGTGACTGTTTTGTTGTAGTTCTTCATGGTGGATAGTGGGAAGGGTTTCTTGGGAGCATTTAGTATTTTGTCTATCTTATGGGGATTATAGCCATTGGCTAAGAAGGTGTGGCGTAAGTGAGCCAGTTCAGCAGCAAGAGCATTGTCATTGGAACAGATTGTTCTCGCTCTGTGGGTTAGCATTTTTAAGATACCATACTGTTGAGAAGGGTGATGATGCGATTGTTTACGTAAATGTCTCCCTGCATATGTGGGGTTTCTAAAAACCGAGAGTGATAAGGAACCATCTGGAAGACGCGTGATTGGTGTATCCAGGAAGGGCAGACAGTTATTAGCTTCCAGTTCCATTGTAAAGTGGATTTTTGGGTGTTGGCTATTTAAATGCACTAAGAATATATCCAATGTGCTTAGACCATGTGGCCAAATAGCATGCACATCGTCAACATTGCATAGCCAAAGCATTGAGAGTGGCTGTATTGATAGCTAGTTTTTCCAGGTGTTCTATGGAAGTTGGCTAAGGGGGGGGGTGGCTGTCCCATCTAATTGTTTGTATATTTTCCCTTTCCATGTGAAATATCCTGTATGTATTGTGAATTTAAAAGTTCAAATATATCAGGGGGAAAGTGTGACTTTAGCAGATCAAGGGTTTCAATTAGTGGTACATTTGTGAATAGTGAGATGATATCAAAACTCACCATTATGTCTGAACTTTTTAAGGTATGGTGTTCTAAAATACTTTTTAGGTGGGCAAACCTTTTGACAAAGGAGGGAGAATTGTTTGTGAGAATAGCTTAGCTAAATGTCTAGCCAGTTTGTATGTAGGACTATTTATGCTATCCACAATAGGGTGTAAGGGTGTATCTTGTTTGTGAATTTTTGGTGCTCCATGTATCCTGGGTGTTTTAATGTGGAAGGGCTTGAGTTTGTTTACAGTTTCTTTAGGCCAGGAAGTGACTTTTTTTTTTTTTTAGTAATTTATGCACCTTTTGTGTGTTGGTGGGATTGCAATCTATAATTTTGGATGTTGACTGGTCTTGTAGAAGTGTGTGCATTTTGTTTTCATATTCTGTTGTATCCATCACAAGTCAATAAATAATTATTTACTTATCTTTCTGTGTTCTGATATATTACTGTAAAAATCAGTCAACATGTATGACAAACACATAAGCCTTTCTACATGTTTATATGCACCATTAGTAACACAGTAAATGTTAGCATTGAGTTAAAATCCTGCAAGTCTTATGTAATATTACATATACTGATATGATAGTTTTACTACTGTGTTCTTGATAGTGGTGAAATGTGAATATGTATCTTGCCCCCCCCCCTCACTTGAAATCTAGTGATGTAAGGTTTGGAAGTTAGGAATTAGTCCTGCTCATCTGATCCAACATTCTGGCTGTCATTGAAGCTATAACCATGTCCATATAGATAGTTCCTTTTAATGATTTCCTTGGTGAAGGTTCATACCTTGTTTTCTGATAGATCACATCCTCCTTTACATGAAACATTGCATCTCATGCCGCTTATGGCCTTCAGTTATAAAGACATCAGAAGTCTTGAACAACCTAGATGTCAAAAAGGCTTCTGGTTGTGCTGGTATTGCACCTGTTATGCCCAGAAAGTGTTCTCTTAGGCAGATAGCTGTTATTTATCATCTTCACACTATGTTATACTCAGCTGGCATCCACCCCACATGGAGGTAGGCCTGTATACAGTCATTTCTAAATAAACATGTTGTCTAAATCAATGGAGAGGGTCATCATTGGTTAAATTCTTCAACACCTGATGTCAGCTGTTCATTGGCTATTGGCAAGGATTTTGCCTATCAAGATCTGTAGCAGACATTCTTACCACCTCTGGTCATGTGCCATAATGAAAAGGTTTTGGTAAATCTGTTGTATTGCACTGGATATTTCCAAGGTATTTGATAGGGCTTGGCATTGATGATTTCTAGGCATGCTATGGTTTGCCTTCCTTCCTGCCTATGCAGTTGGAATACCAGTTTTCTTAGTTCTTTCACTGTGTGTGATGGCAGAGGGTGTTCTCTTGTTGGATTTTCTGAGTAGTGCAGGTGTTCCTTGGGATTTTCTGCTGTTTCACACAAATACTCTTCCTCATATGCATGAGCAACTTTCTCTTTCTGGGTGCTACTATAGCTATTAACTGGCTCATTGAACAGACTTAAGGCTTATTTGTGAAAATATCTCTTGCTCATTCCATATTTGCATCACTATTTCATGGCTTCCTTAATTCACTCTTCTTGCATAGGCACCTTTCCCAAGCTTTCCACAGTGCTTCTTAATGGAGTTAGTTACTTCTTAATGAAGCTTAAGAAGTAACTAACTTCTTAAGATTTTGCAGCAATATACTAGAAGCAAAATTGCACCTTGAAGAGCACTCTCACTTATGTATGTGGATGCAGCATCAGTCTACAACTAATACCTGTATTAGCAGAAAACTTGATACTTCACTCGGCCCTATGATGTTTGATTTGTTATTACTTCTAAAGTAACAGTAGTTATATAGGCATTTGTAATGGTTAAATCTTCATGAAACACTTTTGAAACACCTCATTTGCCCATCCTATTTTAAATAGGATGGGTGAGTAAGGTAAAATATCCCTGTCCATTTGAATTCTGATCCTCCTTGCCTTCAAAACAATAAATCTTTTGATCTTAATAAATGTTTATCTTGTTTATTCATGTCACCCATAATTCTCAGTATCAGTTTTTTTTTTTTTTTCAAACACTATATTATTCTATACTTAAGTTCTATTATGTTTCTGTATTTTTTTTTTTTTAAATATACAGTGGAAAAAAATAATTAGAATGTCAAAATGGATTTAGAAAAGGACGATCTACAATGGATGAAAAGGACGATCTACAATGGATGCAGCTTTCTGTTTAAAACTACTTATAGAAAGAAGAGAATTTAATTTGGAAACTCATCTTTTGTTTATAGATTACGAAAAAGCATTTGACAAAGTAAAAAGATATATACTGTTTGATATATTACAAAGAATAAATATACCTAATATTTTACTACATGCAATATTGAATATATATGAAGATAATAAAAATAAATGAAAAGTTGTCTGAAAAACACTATAAATCAAGGAGTTAGATGCCCTCTGTCTCCAGCACTTTTCAATATTTACATTAATGAAATATTAATACAGTAGAACACCTTAAACAGTCAAGGTATAGAAATTTACCGGAATAACAAAATAAATACACTATTATTTGCAGATGATCAGGTAATAATATCAGATAATGAAGACAATTTACAAAGAGCAATATATAATTTAAACATTATAGTAGAACAGTTTGGAATGAAAATTTCCATAGATAAAACTAAAACAATGGCATTTTGTGGACAAACTCTAGTTAGAAGCAAAATAGTTATTAATAATAAAATAATAGAACAGATAAATACTTTCAGTTATCTTGGATGTGAAATATCATATGAAGGAGAAAAAGACATAAAATTAAAAACTTCAAAATTTTTACAGATTATAGGCCTGATAAATAGAACACCCTACCCAAATATAGTACAAAAAGAAACATGCTTGAAAATATACAATACTTTAGCAGTGCCCACATTATTATATGGCAGTGAAAGTTGGGCAATGAACAAAGAATAAAAACAAGTGAAATGAGATTTAAGAGAAGAACTGCAAAATACACATTATTAGATCAAAAAAGGAACAGACATTTTAAAAGAACTAAAAACAAAATCAATAGAAGAAAAACTAAACAATTATAAACAAAAATGGATTGAACATATAAACCCAATGGCCAACACCTGACAACCTAAGCAAATACTAAAATATAAGCTAATTGGAAAGAGAAGGCAGGGTATACCTCAAAAAAAAAAAGGATATTGAATGGATGATGAGACCGGAACAGACCAATATGGTCTATACTCGTAACTAGTGTTATGATGATGATGATGTTTCTTTATCCCTACATTACACTTTTGTATTACCTGACCTAGAAGAAATGTTGTCAGTACTAGTTGTGCAGCTGTCTTGTTCTTTTGGCATTTTAAATGCCTCTGCCTGATTTTTATTTCATAAATTTTCAAGATCTAGCCACTAAATAGAATTATATACTCCTTAGCTTAGCTCCTGTGATGTATTATAGATACATCACAAGAGCTAAGCTTCGACTTGATTAAGTATTACTCTACCTAATTTCACATCATCAGCAAACAACTGAAATTTTCCTTTCAGGTTAACTCCTATATCATTTATATACAAAGTAAACAGCAATAGTTCCAGCACTGAACCTTGTGGCACACCACTAGTCACCTGTTTTTGCCTTGATTCTGCCTCTCCATATATACACTACTACTACTAACATCCTTACCCTGCAGTGTTTTATGCCATGGCACAGATTTAAGCCTCTTTTTAAGCTTGTCATAATCATCTGCCTTGTATTCTACATATACTCCTTGTCAGAATATTCCTCATGTTTTACAATTGCCCAAGTCCAGACCGCATGGTCACTTGGTTATGGATAGCTTTTCTGATCCTATGACCAGGTCCGATACTCTCCCACCCCTAGTCTCCTCCATCACATGTTGCTTTAAGTAATTATCTCTTAGCAGATGTATAAATGTATAAATTCTATTTTCTTCCTGCCATGTTATCTTTCTTCCTTCCAGTCTATATCTCCATAGTAGAAGTCCCCCATAATAATCACTTGACATGTACTCATTGTACTAATTTGGCAGTGCATGGCTTCCAGATCTTCTGTGGAACTCCCTGGCCTATAGCAACAACCAACTGTATATTTTGTCTTAATCTCACACCAGATTGTTTTAAATGAACAACCACCTTTCCACCTGTCTCCTATTCTTTTTGGCTGTAATTCATCTGCTATTATCTCCTCCCCCCATCCTGTCTTCCCTGAAAATTCTAAACTCTTCACATTTAAACTCTGTAACTATATCATCTGCTATTAGCTAAGTCTCATTAATGCCTATAAATAACTGCAGGATGCTTTAAATAGCTTTCAGTATGGACAAAAGATAATGGGTGTTAGTTTAATGTGGAGAAATGTAAAGTTATGCATTTTAGGATAAGTTACAAGTCATGCATCACATTGATTGGCACTGTACTCCAGGAAATATGTGAAGCTAAAGATTTAGGAGTGGTAGTAGACAGATAGTTAAAGTTTAGACAGCATATTGCTAAGGTAGCCCATAAGATTACTTGGCTATTGAAGAACATATTAACAAGTAGTTATTCCTCTTTATAAGGTCTTGATATGCTCACATCTGGATTACTCTGCTGTAGTCTGGTCTCCTGGGTTTCTTGGGGATGAGGAAGCAGTGGAGAGGATTCAGAGGCAAGTGACCAAGATGGTGAGTGGCCTGTCGAATGTTCCCTATGAGGATGTGTGGATTGCAGAAGTTGGTTAATCAGAGAAAAAGAGGGGATATGATAGAAACATTTAGGTTGCTTAAAGAGTTTTTATAGGAGAGATGCAGGAAAAATGTTTCAGCACTTTGCTAGAGGGACCAGAACAAGGGGGTCATCCCTGAAGTTGAATAAAGGTTTAGTTAGTAGGGGGTATGATGACTAGATTTTTTGCTTGGAGAGTTGTGAATGGGTTGCCAGTCATTTGTGAGTGCTTTGTCTGTTAATGGGTTCAAGGAGAGGTATGATAAATTGGGTCTCCTGTGATTAGTTTTCAGACCACATGGAGGTGCCTATATAATAATGATAATATCAGTTATTTAGGTGTATTTTTGTATGTGAGGGGATGGGATAGAAACTCTGTGGTAGTTACAGTATTGGTTTGATCAAACCATTAAGACCTATTTGCATATCATAATTACTTTTATTACTTCCCTCTCCTTTTTTGAAGTGGTAGTGTCAATACTTTATGGTTTTTATTCCCATGATAGATTTTTTTTTTAAATATATATATGTAATGTAAAGATACCAAGCAATTTTATAAGCTAGGTTTTAATCCTTTTTTCCCAAGTGAAGCAAACAGACAAATAAGTCAAGTTTGTGCCTGAATGTAGTTTAAATCTGAAGCAACTCGTAGTAAAGGTGGAGTAAGATCCAATCACTTTCCTTAGTATTTCCCCCTAATGCAAAGCACATCCCCTTGCAGAGATGTATGATGCTATGCATTAAAGGCAAGGGCCACTACCCAGACCAGTTTCGACCTTTATTGGGGTCTCGTCAGTGGGAGCCAGATCCATAAATGCCAAGGTTGAAGTGATGCAGAGCTTATTGATTTTACCTAAACAAGTTGCCACAAGGTGCTTTGACCTTATTAAATAAAAATCTCTGGATGAGAGCAAGATGTAGAAAGTTTTTTAACTTGGGTATACTATGTTAAAGATACCAAGCAATTTTATAAGCTAGGTTTTAATCCTTTTTTCCCAAGTGAAGCAAACAGACAAATAATTCAAGTTTGCACCTGAACGTAGTTCAAGTCTGAGGCAACTTGTAGTAAAGGTGGAGTAAGCTCCAATCACTTTCCTTAGTATTTCCGCCTAATGCTAAGCACATCCCCTTGTGGAGATGTATGATGCTATACATTAAAGGCAAGGGCCACTACCCAGACCGGTTTCGAGGTCTCGTCAGTGGGAGCCAGACCCATAAATACGAAGGTTGAAGTGATGTAGTAATAGTAGACCTATAGATTTTACCTAAACAAGGTGCTTTGACCTTATTAAATAAAAATCTCCGGATGAGAGTAAGATGTAGTATACTATGGTAAAAGATACCAAGCAACTTGTTTAGGTAAAGTCTATAAGCTCTACATCAGTTCAACCTTGGCAATTATGGGTCTGGTTCCCACCGACGAGACCTCAATAAAGGTCGAAACTGGTCTGGGTAGTGGCCCTTGCCTTTAATGCATAGCATCATACATCTCTGCAAGGGGATGTGCTTTGCATTAGGGGGAAATACTAAGGAAAGTGATTGGATCTTACTCCACCTTTACTATGAGTTGCCTCAGACTTGAACTATGTTCAGGTGCAAACTTGACTTATTTGTCTGTTTTCTTCACTTGGGAAAAAAGGATTAAAACCTAGCTTATAAAATTGCTTGGTATCTTTAACATAGTATACCCAATAAAGAGTCAAGAGGCTGTTTTTCTGGCAGCGTAAATTAAGTTAATTGGATAATAAATCCTTCATTAGTTTAAAGCCTTATACGAAACTCGGAGATCGAAATCTAAGAGTTCCATGCCGAAGAACTATCGGCGAGTCTAAGCGTAAATCATCACCTGGGTAGTACAACACTAGGTATACACATATGTAAATTCAGTTCACTTAAACCTTGGTATTCCAGGTCTACCTACTCACTGATGAGACCTCAATAAAGGTCGAAACCACTCTGGGTAGTGGGTAGAAACTCGGAGATCGAAATCTAAGAGTTCCATGCCGAAGAACTATCGGCGAGTCCAAGCGTAAGTCACCACCTGGGTAGTACAACACTAGGTATACACATATGTAAGTTCAGTTCACTTAAACCTTGGTATTCCAGGTGTCTACCTACTCACTGATGAGACCTCAATAAAGATCGAAACCGGTCTGGGTAGTGACCTCTCCTCGTAATGTAAAACAGTAATACATCTCCTAGTAGCTGTGTTTTACATTATGAGAAAATATTAAGGATAGTGACGGAGTTTTCTCCACCTTTGCAACGAATTGCCCTAGTGTTGTACTACCCAGGTGATGACTTACGCTTGTACTCGCCGATAGTTCTTCGGCATGAAACTCTTAGATTTCGATCTCCAAGTTTCGTATCCGGCTTTAAAATAATGGAGGATTTATTATCCCCTTAACTTAATAGTATACCCAATAAAGAGCCAAGAGGCTATATTGGGTAAATCTGGGATATATTGTAAATAAATCCCAGATTTATTTACAAAAGGTAAATAAATTTGGGAACAAGATTGTTTTTATTGGGAGTGAGGGTGGCTTTTAATCACACTAAGATAACTTGCAATGCTAATAAATAATATTAATCACAATCCTATATTGTGTTATATGATAACTGAGGCATTTAATGTCAAGTCATTAGCTTCTATATACAATTACTCTAGTCATGAAGAACTTCACATGCACAAAAATTTGTTTACCTATGCTTGGATAAAAGATTAAACAAAAATATAATTTCTTGTCATTTTTAATTTAATCATATGAATGATACAGCTGTTTATAACACATCCTGTTATGGTAATAAATGGTGGAGAATACTGTGTTCGTGAGTGAGTGAGTTAATATATAGTTACTGCACTTTTTTTTCTATCACCCAGGTATTGCTATTATTTTATTAAATGATATTTATGCTATTGAACACTCTAGCTTTTCAAAATACCATTTTCAGTTTTGAGACCTGAAAATTTTCTGTCACAGTAATCTGTTTTTTTTTCATTTTGTCTATAAAAAATGTCTGTTACCTGTAAAAGGCATTTTTTTCATACTCATGACACAATTATTTTTTCTTAAAAACTAAATGAATTGCCAGTAATTCAAAACAAAGGCAATTATTAACTTATTAATTGCTCCTTTTCTACACAAAGAAGCAGAGATTTTGCAGGAACTAACTTATTTTATGTCATTCTCTTTTCTACTCTTTCTAGATTTGTCTTCACATTTTCTTCCCATTTTATTTGGGGTGGTTCCTTGGTCTGGTTCATTACTTCATTATCTTTGCTTGGTATTTTATCCATCTCCATCCTATCGAGATAACTAAACTACTTAAGACAATGTCAAGAACCTTCCCTGCTGACTTTTGGAACTTCTTTTGCTGTGGAGAACCTTTGTGTTTCAACTCCATTGACTGTGTTTGTTCTCTGGGTCATAGTGATGAAGCCATGTTTCATCAACAGTCACAATACGAGCCAAAAAATTTGCACCTGATTTCTCAAACCATCCCTTCAGATGACAGCACACGTTCTCTCTTTTGATTGGCATTCAAATATTTGGGGGACCCACTTTACTGAGAGCATCAGCATGTCCAGATGTTGGTGAATCTTAGTTGAGGGCATTTCTTGCAGCTTGAAAAATTTGATGATGGCCTGCATCTCTGTAGCTTCGAATTTCTTCAAAACCTCTGACATTTCTTCTTATATATATCCTAAAAAAAAAAAAAGAACAAATTATTACAATTTGATGAAATATGGGGGTTAAATGGTTTTAAGATGTGCTCTTGTGTTTATATCAGTTGCTTTAATATCATTTTTGTTCTAGGTGTTTATCAGAGCTCCCCTCCCCCCAATACCCTTGTCTCTTTTGTAACATTCTGCTTCTCTTCAACTCTTCCAGTTAGTCATTCTTTGCCAAGTTAGTTGAAACTTTTCTTTTTTTTTCCTTCTGGTATCCATGTAAAAGCCACCTTCGGAATTTCTTCTTTTTTAATCATCACAATTTTTTAATTGTTATGGCCAAAATATTTTTAATACTTTATGTATGTTTGAAACTTATTTTAATTTGGCTTCCTGTTTCTTTGTTAATTTCCATTTCTCCTGATCCATATAATAAAATGGCCTTTCACATTGCTATTTGAAGATCCTTATTTTGGTTTTATTATGATATATGGATGATTGCATACATACAGTTAACTCTCATTATACACAGTGGTTGTCTTCTCTAGAATTGCCGTGTATTGAAAATTTGTAAAACAGGAGACTTATAGGACAATAGAGTTTGCATTCCCAAATGGGAGCGATTCAGATCTTTCAAGATTAATTTAATCTAAAACCCATCTATTTTTCATACACATTAAGGCATAAAAGTAGCAAATAGAATATTCAGTATGTATAAAACAAGTAACTATTAAAGTAGTTCATTATTTTCAAGATTAATACATTGTGCAACTCTTCTGAAAAATATTCACTAAAAATCTGTTATGTTATCCATTCCTCTTTATTCACTCTCCAAACAACGAACAATCTTGCCTTCATGTATCCCTTCAGTGACTACGGGTTTTCTGAGTGATACACCATTAGAGGTCTTATTTTATAGGTCCCAAAAGCAATGTGCAGCAGTCTTATGGAGCTTTAAACCAGGTGCTGCCTTTTCTTCAATGGATATGTAGGCATGACTGGACTTATGCTAAAACAGGCAATTTCATTTAGGTTAAACACCTACTGTGTAACTTCCTTCTGCTATCCAACCTCCATCAAGTGTTGTCATCTCCATTCAGGTGGTTGGCTATTATGGATCTCCATCTGTTTCTGTTGTGGGTTGCTCTCTGCATAATTTGTACCTTGCTTTGAAGAATTCATGCAATTCTTCAGCAGCAAAGTGATCTGCTGTCTCGCAGCTGAGATTGTGGAACATTTAGCAACTCTTATAGCAGTAGAAGTCCCCCCCCCCCAACTTGCAGCAAAGATCTGATGAAAGGTGAAAGTAACTGATAAGTTGCTTTCATCTTTTGTTAGCTCTTCATATTTGGAGATAGACAATACCACATAGATCAAGAAGGCAGGTAGGACACAAAATGGTCACTGAGCATGGTGGACAGTGGTACGAAACAAGGTGCATGTGCAGAAGCTTCCACAACCTTGGGTAGGAAACAGGAATAGTCCTTATGTACTGAAATGAAATCTACCCTGTCAAGTGCCATCTCCATTCAGGAGGTTGGCTATTATGAATCTCCATCTGTTTCTGTTGTGGGCTGCTCTTTGCATAGTTTGTGCCTAGCTAGTCCTTAAAGAATTCATAGGTGTGCAGATGAAAAGAGTTATTTGTATTCAGTTTTCCAAAAGCAGTATTTACTTTTGTCAGTCTGTGCATATGCATGTCATGTTTAACTTCAGTATCAATATTACCTCCAAAGTATGTAAAATTATTAACCTCTTCTACTGTATGTTGGTAAATTTTAATTTCTTTTTGGAATTTATTTTAAGTCCAACTTTTCAGCTTTCTTAAGAATACAGTGCTTATGATTTTGCTTGTATATCAGTGTGTATGTGTTAATGATGTTAAACTCTCATCTGGGTAATCTAGATCTTTCAGTTGTGATGCGAGATGCTATTTTATTCCTCTGCTTATACTTCTTACCTTTTTACATAATCCAGTCATGATTATGTTGCCAAAACACTTTTTTTTTTTTAAATTATATTTCTTTCATTATTCTCACACTTATCAGAAATTCCATAGCTTCTAATAATTACTGATAATATTTTCTATCAGTACTATAAAAAAATTTTTTTTTTAAATTTTCAAAATCTATAAAATTTGGTATTAAGAAGATTTTAAATTCTGTATTTTGTTGAATGATATTCCTTAATGAAAATGCAATGCAAAGTACTTCTGCCTATTCTACGATCAACTTGCTCATGTCTTAATATATTTTAATCTTATATACAAATTTTATGAATTTGTTTTTATTTGAACTAATAGTAGGGTAGATTAATTCTCTTCCAATTTTCACATTTAGTGAGATTTCTTTTCTTGGTTAGAATGATAAGAAGCAATATGATACCTAGACTTATGATAACCATAAATCTAGGTATCTACTTTCTCTCTAGTACATAAAGATTACTTGCAATTTATCAACTGCAATTTCTTTAGTTGTCTTAAGCATTTTTGTCACTATATTATCATTGCCACACATCTTTCCACTATTTATTTATTTATTTATTTTAATTTCTCTCTGCTTTCCATGTGAATGTGCACAAATTCATGCTTTCCATGAATTTGTGCACATTTTTATGTTTGGAAGATAGTGTTAGTGCAGAGGTAGCTGGAATGAATGAAGATGGAAGGTTGTGTTTGGCATTGTTTTTGAACTATTTATGGATGCTGATCTGTGCTGCACTGATTCTTACAAGATTAGAGGAAAGTGGAGAAATGGTTGTAGAAATTGTTTAGCAGAGCAATGCCCATGAAAGCACCTATAAATAAAAAAAAAAGCAGAATAAGAAATGGAACACTTCTGAGAAGGAGATTAGATAGCCTCTCTGAGAGAGGGGTCACCTGTTATTCAGATTGCTGTTTTCTGTATGCAGTCCAGAATTTTTTGGCAGATTTTGTATGTACCCAAATGTGAGAACAGTATTCTAAGGTCCTTTGGATTTGAGTATTGTCATCAGGAGAGAATTAGTATTTTGAATAGCAACAACAACAAGAACAAACAAAAAAAAACTTGTTTTTTTTAAAAGCCGACAAGCCTGCTTATTTAATTTTCTTATTTAAGGCAGGATAAGCTGGAGCTGAAAGTTAGCCTCAGAAGGGAAAGCTGATCTTAAATGAATATCAGAACATCATCAAAAGAAAGAGGGAGTGAAGTATGATCTTTTTTTGCAAATAATAAGACAAGATGTATAACATTAAAATTGATTTAATTGTTTTTAATATTTATCACCTTACCATTCTCAATTGGGATGAAGTGAATTTATTTATTAATTATGGAAGATCTTGAGACTTGAATCACTTGAGTACTACAGGGTTTCTTGAATGGAGAAGAGGAATCAAGAGTACTATCATCAACAAAATGTGCATAGGATTTATAGTTAAAGAAGGCCATTGATTTAAAGAAGGAAGAGTTTGGGTAAGAGTACATAACTCTGCAGTACTCCAGCATTGATATTATAAAAAAAAAAAAAAAAACTGTTGAGATGAAGCCATTATAATGATACAGTGAATGACCAGAATGGAAGTGAGAAATAAATTCACAAACAGCAGGAAGGAGACCATAATTCTTATGTTACTTGTGCAGAAGGCCTCGATACCAGATATGATCAGATGTCTTGGAAATATCAAGTGAAAAGGGCAGATTACCATTGGGTAGACATGTTACCAAGGTGTCTAGAAACTAATAATAGTTTAGCCTTTCTAGACACCTTGGTAACATGTCTACCCAAATCTTTTTCCATGGTAAACTGGATTCTAAGGTTATTTATTTATTTTATTTAGTTTATGATGATACAATAGCTGTGAGCCCCTTTTATGGGGTGGTACGGCACCATCTCACCCCCCCCCCCCTCCACACACACACACACACACACCATTTTTTATCTGGGCTTGGGACCAGCCTAGCTGATGAATCAGGCCGGTCCAAAGGGATTCGTCTATACTGACTGAGCTATGGAGGCTTCATTCTGGGGTGAAGACTGTTGAAGAGAGAGAGAGAGAGAGAGAGATGAAAGAGTCTAATGTGTTTGAGCCATGAGACTCTTTCATCCAAACTTCTATCTGGTTAAGATAGAAGTTTGGATGAAACTTCTATATAAAACCCATAGAGGCACCCCCCTCTATCTGTTTATACATTTTGTGCTTCCAAGAGAAATATCTGGAATGGATAACAAAGGAAAAGAGATCAATAGTATCGGGAAGAAAAACTTTTTTTTATAAGCGATAAGGTGTCTTTTGAGGCAATATTGGTGAACAGTGAGGTGATATCATAACTCTCCAAAATATCTGTATTATTTAATATTAAATTCTCAATAGAAGTTTTCAAATGGGTAGATTTTGTTATATAGGAAATGGTATGATCAGTGGGGAGAGGTAAGAGTGCTTGCTGTTTTGTAATTTATAGCATAGGGAATCTGTAGCATCTACTATAGATCTTGTGTGTGGGGGGGGGGGAATTGGTTTTGTGTACTTTTTGGTAATTCATATATCTGGAGAGAAGGGATGAGAACTTGAAGGGTTTGAGTGATTTTGTGATTTCAGAAGGCCAGGAAGAAACTTTTTTTTTTGAGCAGACTTTTTCAATTTTTTGATCTGAGATTTGGTGAGATTTTAATCTACAGGTGTGCACAGAGGGTGTGCCACCTAGTTAGGACTCTGGTCTTTTGTCTGCATGTGTTTCACTTAGTTTTGTGTTTATTATTATTATATCACACCTCCAGGGAGTCTAAAGACTCATCGAGGGAGGGCATCAACTCTACAACTCTTCGTCTCACTACTCCACCACCCTTCATCATCTAACACCAATGCCATCTATGGCCGACTACCACCACTAGTGCTTTCACAGACAATCACAAACATCCATGCCTGGAGAGCGGATATGTTAACCACTCGGTCAACGTGCGTGCATGTGTTACAAGTCTCATATTGTATTTCCTGATGAGGTTTCAGTGACTGACACGAAATATTGAAAGAATTACCGTATTTGCAGGCACATATAAGATGCACTGGCCTATTAAGATGCCCCCCCTTTTTTTTGTACACATTTTTTAGGAAAAAAAATTTTATCACTAAATATTATAATGAATTTACAGTATTTCCAATATAAAGTAATAAGTAGATCTACTTTCAACAAATACCTAATCTAACTAGGAAAGAATACCCGCCTTTTAATCTTCTTTGTCAAAACCCAGAAATTCATCAGACACTTGAAACGTCTTCTAAATTAGAATCCGAGTCCTCATACAGCAAATTGTCCTCTGTACCATCCAGTGCATTACTAATGCCTCACTTCTTAAATGATTTAACCACTGTCTCAGTTTTCACAGCATCCCACGAAGCTTTGACCCACTCACAAACTTGCAAAATGTTAGGCCTCTTCATGATGGCGTAACCTCAAAATCTGAAGACTGCATCCAGCTGTTCCACTTCTCCTTCATAAATCCCTTAAATGGTTTATTAATACAGACATCTAAAGGTTGAAGCTGACTGGTTAGTCCTCCTGGAAATACAGTTAACTGAGTTTTCAATTCCTTGAGTTTATTTTTAACATCTGTTCTGTGAGAACAAAACTGATCCTATCAGGGCAGGCTTCTTCAACATTCCCCAGGGCACCTAGATCAAATTTTATCCATCCATAACTTCATTCCTCCTCCATCCATCCAGCCTTTTGCGTGAACATGTACAAACACTCCTTTAAGCTGTTTTTCTTTGGGTAGTGTCTTCCTTTTAAAAATCAATAGTGGCAGCAATTTTGTCCCATCAGCACAGTAGGATAAAACAACTGTGTAGTGAGTTTTTTTGTGCCCCGAAATTTTAACAGTAACACCTTTTGTGCCCTTGGAATCTACAGTTTTGTTTGAGAGCACATCAAAAGTCAGTGGAACCTCGTCCATGTTTCCAATTTGTGCAAGTTCAAAATTTTCTCGTTTCCTTGTGTTAATGACGAATCGATGAAATTCAATAATTTTTTCTTCATATTCAGCTGGCATCTTTTGTGATATTTTTGTTTTAGTCCGCATACATAGCTGGTTTCTTTTCGTGAATCTTGAACACCATGATGTTGATCCAGTAAAGTTGGTGATCCCTCTGTTAGTGGCTATCGTTTTCGCTTGATGAATAATAATTTTTGTAGACACTGAAAGTCCTGCTTTTCTGTGTTCTAAAATCCAAGTATTCAGTTCTGCCTCGAGTTCTGGCCATTTTGCAGTTCCACTTCGTAGGTTACTGTTTACTGTGAGTTGCTTATTTTAGGTCCTCTTCCTGATTCTGCCAAGTTCTTATCATTTTCTCAGTTGGGGGTAGCCCGAAATGCCTCTCTGCAGCCCCATTTCCATGTTCTTTAGCATATGCAATCACATGTAGCTTGTATACAATATTGTAGAAATGCCAACGTTTTTCAGCCATAATTTGCCAAGAAATTTAGAGAAAATTTAACGGCAGAAATTTATCACCGTTCACAACAACTGCGAGCGCATCCACTGAACTCTACATAACTGGAATGGGCTCACACACACCGCAAGGAAGCATAAAAGAAATTGCGTAACTCTGAACAGAAAATTTCCAGAAATGAAAGTAATAAAAAACTGAGTATCGGCGTATAAGATGCACCGTGTTTTTCAGACCTATTTTCAAAGAAAAAAAGTGCGTCTTATACACCGGCAAATACAGTAAATATTATTATCATATTATATCATGTTATTATCATAATATTATTATTATTATATTATTAATCCTTTATCAGTGCTGTTTCACTTCATTTTGTCTCAGTGCTGTTTCAAACTCATGTTAGAGGCTGTAACATGAATTTCTCCCAGCACTTAAGGCTTGGCATGTGTGTGAAACTGCCTGATATCTGGGAAGCTTGCTTGTCATTAGAACTTCAGCCTAATAGCTGACTTGTCTTTGTTGTTCTTCTTCAGATAAACTTACCCTATGTAGTGCCTGCTTGCACATATCAGTTCATTGTTCTCTGATGAT